>NC_080175.1:58414562-58509150 GCF_950295315.1 Erinaceus europaeus
GGGAAGACGGGAGAAAAAGATACCTGCAGACCTGCTTCACCACCTGTGTAGCAACTCCCCTGCAGGTGGGGAGCCGGGGGCTCGAACCCTGATCCTTACACCGGTCCTTGTGCTTTGCATCACCTGCGCTTAACCTGCTGTGCTACCGGTAGCCCGTCTCCTGTTTTTTTGTTGTTGTTGTTGTTTGTTTGTTTGTTTGTTAAGGTTTTAGCAATTAACATTTTCTGAATGCCAAAGTACTGTCCAAAGTACTCAAAGTACTGTCCAAAGTACTCTTTTGACAGCTTTCATGACTTTAGTAATGAAAACTGAATGTTTTCTTTTTTACAAAAGATTTTTAAAAATATTTATTCCCTTTTGTTGCCCTTGTTTTATTGTTGTAGTTATTATTGTTGTTACTGATGTCATCATTGTTGGATAGGACAAATAGAAATGGAGAGAGGAGGGGAAGACAGAGAGGGGCGAGAAAGATAGACACCTGCAGACCTGCTTTACTTGTAAAGTGACTCCCCTGCAGATGGGGAGCCGGGGGCTGGAACCGGGATCCTTAACGCCAATCCTTGTGCTTTGCACCACTTGGACTTAACCTGCTGCGCTACCGCCCGACTCTCCTGGATATTTTCTTCTAAATAAATAATTTGCTTGTTCCTTTAGGTGAGAAGCCGTACAAATGTGAACTGTGTGATAAAGGATTTGCTCAGAAATGCCAGCTTGTCTTCCATAGTCGCATGCACCATGGTGAGGAAAAACCCTATAAATGTGACGTATGCAATTTACAATTTGCAACTTCTAGCAATCTCAAGATTCATGCAAGGTAAAAAATCAACAACAACGAGACACCAGTTTTTTGATCTTTAAGTCTGTCATTCACTTTGGTCTTAGGAATAGACTGTGTGACTAGAATCGAGATAGGAGTTCTAACTGTGGTTCTGCCATTAGCACATTCAAGTTCTCTAAGCCATGATGTCTGGAAGAGAATTAGCTAGGGAGAATACTAGGAAGAAGATCAGGATGGTGATAAAGGAGCCAGGTATGTAGTGTTAGAGACACATTTTAAATGTGTAAGGTCCTGGGTTCAATCCCCAGCCAACTCACCCTCACCTATAAACCAGACAAGCAAACAGTGATAGGTCATTCAGATGGTTTTTATAGACACTCAATATAAGGATTTTACACTTGAGACTGAAAATAGACATCAGCTAAGACTGAATGGTTGGGAATGGATGAGTTGGTGCAGACCATTTGAGGAAAGAGTCTTCAAGAGTGAGTGACTAGAGAAGCACTTGACAGATAACAGCGAGACCTTAAGCTGAGCTCAGGAGTGATGACTTGATGGAAACCAGAACTTAGTTTATGACAGTATTTCCATCACAACTGTTGATTTTTATGTCCATGTTTATGGCCTAGTAAAAGAAAGTAAACATATATGGGAATTTTGTTTTAAAAAAAAAGTTTTCATTTCCTTGTTACCAGCATGTTTGTTTACGAATAGGAAGCACAGTGGAGAGAAGCCATATGTCTGTGATAGGTGTGGGCAGAGATTTGCCCAGGCCAGCACACTGACCTACCATGTGCGCAGGCACACTGGAGAGAAGCCCTATGTATGCGACACCTGTGGGAAGGCATTTGCTGTCTCCAGCTCTCTCATCACTCACTCCCGGAAGCACACAGGTAAGGATTTGATTTGGAGAGCATGCTTCAAATAAGTAAAAGCTGTCAATGGGAAATTGAGATGTTACAGGAAATAGGTTAGAGACTGTAGTTGATATGTCTGTTAGGTTTGTCCTTTGTGTTTCTGATTTTTTTTTTTAAACGTTAAGTATTAGATACCAGAACAGACTTAATTCTCTAGAGTGGCATGTGGTGAATGAACTGTTAATCGTACAACCAGTACTCATTAAAATAAAGATAAATTTAACAATATATAAACTTGAAATATTATTCTCTCAAAGCTTCATTCCATTTGATAAAACTAGTGTGAGGTGAAGGGGTAGGAATGAATATTGGGAAAATGAAGTTGTGATTTCTTAGGAGGGCTTAGTTTCTACACCGACATATTTAGATTTGCAAATTAAACATGTGCTTTGAATGCAACAGTTTTGTAGAAAAGTCTGCTCAAACATTTTCATTTTTTTATAGGACATATTTTCTTTCTTTTTAAAAAATATTTATTTATTATTTATTCCCTTTTGTTGCCCTTCTTGTTTTATTGTTGTAGTTATGATTGATGTCATTGTTTTTGATAGAGAAAAACAGAGAGAAATGGAGGAGGGGAAGACAGAGGGGGAGAGAAAGACAGACACATGCCAACCTGCTTCACCGCCTGTGAAACAACGCCCCTGCAGGTGGGGAGCTGGGGGCTCGAACCCGGATCCTTATGCTGGTCCTTGGGCTTTGTACCACCTGCGCTTAACTTGCTGCGCTACCGCCCGACTCCCTAGGACATATTTTCTAATAAAGCTTCCTTAAATGATCTTATTCCTCTATAATAATGTACCAGAAAGCAGGAATTAAAATATGCCTTCAGGAGTCAGGCGGAAGCACAGTGGGTTGTTAAGCGCACGTGGCGAGAAGCACAAGGACCAGCATAAGAAATCCAGTTCGAGCCCATATTCCCCACCTGCAGGGGAGTCGCTTCACAGGTGGTGAAGCAGGTCTGCAGGTGTCTCTCTTTCTCTCCCCCCTCTGTCTTTCCCTCCTCTCTCCATTTCTTTCTGTCCTATCCAACAATATCAATAACAATAACTACAACAACAATGAAAAACAAGGGCAACAAAAAGGGAAAATAAATATTAAAAAAATATATATAGCTCTCTCTGGGCTCTCGGCAAAAAAAAAAAATTATTTATATATATATATATATGTATATATATATATATATATATATATATATATGCCTTGATGAATTTACATGTTTTTAGTCACAATAAAATAGAACTTCTTGACCCAACTACTAGGATATTTGCAGAAATGGTTTAATCATACAAAAAGCATAAGATTACATGAGTAATGTAAAGTACTTTCTAAGTTGGATCACACTGAAAATGCCTCTAACGTACAATATGGAGGTTTTAATTTAAATAATATTTTAGGATAGCTTACTTTAGATTATTGTAATTAATAAATATCATATTGGTATAGTACACCACTTCGCTTTTATTTTCCATCTAGGTGAAAAACCATACATATGTGGTATTTGTGGGAAAAGTTTTATTTCCTCAGGAGAGCTCAACAAACACTTTCGATCCCATACAGGTCTGTGTTTAGGGATAATGCATTATTTTTTGTTCTCTCTAATTTCTTTTTATGTAAAACTTGCCTTTGAAACCATTAGTGACTGTGGAATCTAATCATACTCTACTTATAGCAATATTTTAATGTGTTGATATTTTTATTTGCTTTTTTTTAGTTGCTTATAGTGTAAATATTGTAAGTGAACAAGATTTTCCAAGAAGTATGCCAGATAACCAATGACTTGGATTAAAATGCAGAGATCAAGACATGAAAAAGAATACATAATACCAAGTTGATATAAAGTGTGTCGACTTATTAAACAGTGCCTAATATGCAAGTTTTAGAAATAAGTTGTAATAGTGTGAGAAGCTTACTATAAAAAAGTATTATTTGTAAGTAGTATGTTGAAAATATTGAGTATAATTTTTTATATTTTATTTTACTGAGAGAGATTCAGCAAGAAAGACCAGAGCATTGCTCAGCTCTGGCTTATGTTGGTGTTGGGGCTTGAACCTGGGACTTGGGAGACACAAGCATGAAAGTTTTTTACACAGCCATTATGCTGTCTTCCTAGTCCTGAATATAATTTTTAAAGACTTTATTTATAATCCGAGAAAGAATGAAAGCATAACTCTGGCATAGGCTGCCAGGAATTAAACTCAGGACCTCATGCTGGAGAATCCAACATTTTACTCTGCTACTACCAGGGCCATAAATACAATATTCTTTTATTTTTAAAATTTTTTATTTTTTACTAGACCACTTATTGACTCTGACTTATGGTGGTGCAGGGGATTGAGCCCAGGACTTCAGAGCCTCAGGGATGAAAGTCTCTTTGCATAACCATTATGCTATCTACCACCCACTCTATAATATTTTTTTTTTTAATTTTTTTAAATTTTATTATTGGATAGAGACAGCCAGAAATTGAGAGAGGAGGGTGAGATAGGGAGAGAGACAGACACCTGCATCCCTGCTTCACCACTTGTGAAGCTTTCCCCCTGCAGGTGGGGACCAGGGGCTTGAACCTGGGTCCTTGTGCACTGTAATGTGAGTGCTTAACCAGGTGAGTCACCATCACCCCCCCATATGATTCTTTAAATAATAAAGGAAAACACTATTTTGAAAGTGTACTTCTCTGATTAAAAAATTATAGCTCCTTTAGAATAGTGTAAATACCTACTAGACATTTAGTACATTTACTGGCAACTTCTGTCTTCTCCTGTGCCTTATTTTACATTAAGATGCATTGAATAGCTCTTATTCCACAAGAATTACACTTTTGTAGCCTTTTATTCTCTTCACTATTTAGAGAATTTTCTAATTTATTAGCTACCTGAGAGAGAAATCATAATTACACTTTTATCCCTCTTTTTCTGAGTCTAGCTTGTAATTGGCACTCACTAAATGTTGATAGAAATAAAAGAGCACGCTATTAAAAAAATTATATTTATGTTCATAGAAATGTTCATTTCCCCCTTAAATAGGGGTGTTTTATAAGGAGAGCTTTCTTTAAAGTAAAAAGAGATACCTCCGTTTTTCTGTATTAGTAATTTAAAATGGTAATTTGAAATAAAATCTAAGGAGTATACTTTTCTGCATTGTTTGTAATACTGATATTTTTGTCTTAGCTAACATCTTTTAAGATACTGAGATATTAAACTTTGTAATTTTTTTTTCAGGAGAAAGACCATTTATCTGTGAATTATGTGGAAATTCTTACACAGATATTAAGAATTTAAGGAAGCACAAAACAAAAGTCCATTCTGGTAAATGCTCATATTTTTCAAAAGTAAATCTGGCGCTAGTCCATAATATGTTGATATGTTTATCTAATAGTTTAAAGTAGGTATCTTTGAAACTAGATGTATACATACAACAAAAATAACTTTATAATCTGCAGATAAGTGTAGTAGTTCCTCATATCAGTTTGCTGTAGCTATGAAAAGAAGGACATTGTGCTTTCTGTGGCTGATCCTGGTGGTACATAAATTTACCCATTTATCCTTGGATCCTCTCCCTGAACCCCCTCAATAGTGTTTTGATTATATATATATATATACACACACACACACACACACACATATATTGAAGTTTTTATTTATTTATTTATGAGAAAGGAGAAGAGAAAGAAAGACCTCACTCTGGTACATGTGCTGCCAGGGATTGAACTCAGGACCTCATGCTCAAGAATCCAGTGCTTTATCCACTGCGCCACCTCCTGGACCACAATAAAAATTAGGAAGAATGGGATACTGTGAGCACTAAACCCTAAATATATGAGAGGAAATGTGGAAATAGCCTGAACCTTTTATAACACATAAAAATGGAAAGCCCAGACTAGAAAGTTTGTTGTTGTTGTTTGTTTGAGTGAAAGATACAGAGGGAAAGATACAGAGACTAGAGGACTGCTCTGCTTTGTTTTATGGTGATGTGGGGGGGTTGAACCTAGGATTTTAGAGCCTCAGGCATGGACTAGAGAACTGCTCTGCTTTGGTTTATGGTGATGTGGGGGATTGAACCTAGGATTTTAGAGCCTCAAGCATGAAAATCTCATTACATAATCCCTATTCTATTTCCCACACCCCAAACTACAGACTTTTTTTTTTTTTTTGTCTCCAGGGTTATTGCTGGGGCTTGGTGCTTGTACTACGAATCCACTGATCCTGGAGGCTACTTTTCACCCCTTTGTTGCCCTTGTTTTTTGTTACTGTTATTATTGTTATTGCTGTCATTGTTGTTGGATAGGACAGAGAGAAATGAAGAGAGAAGGGGAAGAAAGAGAGGAGGAAAGATAGACACCTGCAGACCTGCTTCATCACTGTGAAGTGACCCCCCTGTAGGTGGAGAGCCGAGGGCTTGAACCTAGATCCTTACGCTGGTCCTTGTGCTTCATGGCATGTGCGCTTAACCCACTGCACTACCGCCTGGCCCCCTAACTACAGTGAAGCTTTGAATAAGTAAGAATATCATTCACTATTAGAAATAAAATACTGTTGGGCGTGGGGGGGGGGGGAAGAAGTGGTGTTGTGTGGCGGTTAGCATGAAGCACAAGAATGGCGTAAGGATACCGGGGTTGGAGCTCCCGGCTCCCCACCTGCAGGGAGGTCGCTTCACAAGGTGGTGAAGCAGGTCTGCAGGCGTCTTTCAAGAAAAAACTTAAGTTTAGGGAACTGGCTGGGTGGAGAAGAGCTTAAAGGGTGGGGGAGGGGTGGCAGTCATTCTGGGCAGAAAGAACATTGTGAAAAAGTCACGGACTCATAACTATCAAACTTAATAAAAGTTAAATCTAATAGGTTGAAATTATGTCACTGCTTTGGAGTGTCAGTCACATAGTAAAGCTAGTGTAAAATTTGAAGATAAAAGCACATCTTCAGTCAGTGTAGTAATTGCTTCCTTGAGTAGAGCCAAGTTTCTCACCATAGAGAATAGATGAAAGTGTCTGAATTCTGGACTTAACAGAGTAATTAAAGCTACTTATTAATACACACAGTGAGGAAATAGAGCATTATGTGTATGAGGTTCTTTGAAGAAGTCAGAAATAGAAGTTGACTTTTATCCTTTAGAAACTTGTAGTCTAGATGAGTATTTAATGTCCTATCTAAGCAATAAGGAATTAATGTCATTAGACATTAACAGTTCATTAGACATTAACAATAATTAAACAGTTCACCCTGGTCTAGAATGATTAAGTCCATTATTAAATTAATATTTGAACCTATTCTTGGCCCATATTAGGTCCCTTTAGGTAATGAGAAGGACAATTTATTTATTTTTTTGGAAAATAAATTAAGGTCAGGTTCTGAGTATGGTAACTTTAGTCTACCTCAGGGTTTTTGTTTTTAAAGGTAGTGTAACATTTTTTCCTCTTTTATTTCAGGTGCAGATAAAACTCTCAACTCCTGTGTAGAGGATTATATCTTCAGTGAACAAGATTCCGTACAAAAAAGTCCTTTGTCGGAAACTTTGGATGTGAAACCTTCTGAAATGACTTTATCCCTACCCCTTCCACTTGGTGCAGATGACCACCACATGCTTTTGCCTGTCACAGATAGTCAGTCTCCTCCATCAGATGCATTGTTGAGGTCAGCTGTGAATGGATATTCAGAACCACAATTGATTTTTTTACAGCAGTTATATTGACTCTGAGGAATATGGAAGTGGTAGTAGTCAACATCTTTGGTAAGGTGCATAATATATTCATACTAAATTACCGTTCAGTCAGGTCATGATCATTGTTTTTCATTCACTAAAGTAAAAGCACCTGATGTTTCATCATAACTGTGTAATGCTTGTTTTGATTTGAGTTTTAACTTGTCTGTCTAGATTACAGAGCTTTATAAGTAATGAATTACTCCCATAGCACTATTTTGGAGTAGAGAAATTTTATTTTCATTTAGTACTATCTAAATTCCATTTTTGTTTTCATTTATTGAAGTAGAATCTATCAACTTATGTCATTTGATCTGACCCCTGAGATGTAAACTTTTTCACTTAAACTTTAAGCAAAATTCATAATGTTAACTTGGCAGTGTTACTGTAAAGGCCAGTACATAAACGGGTGGGGGGGAGAAAAATTTCTGATTTCTACCTAAGAAACTATAAGCAGTGGATAATAGTCTTATTTGTTAGTATGCTCCATTGGACATCTAATGGAAGGAAAGAAAGAAAGAAAAGAAAGAAAGAAAGAAAGAAAGAAAGAAAGAAAGAAAGAAAGAAAGAAAGAAAGGAAGGAAGAAAGAGAAAGAAAGAAATCTTAAAAACTAAAAATATAGTTCTTTATCCTTTTAATTGTTCATATAGAACTCAGTATTCTGGAGAAAAATCCATGTTCAGTACTTTTCAGTTATTTGAGATAACCTGTAACATTAATTTTGAATAGATGTTTTTGTAAAATGACGGTTTCAGTTTGCCTCAGGTTAAGTTTTAATAAATTTATAGGTTACTGGAGATGAGTTTTACAATTTTTGATAAAACCTACTTACACCTGCTATGCACTTTTAAAAATACAAAATTCTTAAAAGAACTTTCTAAATGTAAACTAATGGATACTATGAAATGTAAATCTCTTGACTTTTGAATTTGGTACATATTATACAGATTTCAGAAATGAATTGCAGTTATAAGTAGACACTTGAGCTATTAAAGCCAGTTTATTAAACATTTGAGCTTCCTATAATTTTTGAGTTCTAAGTTTTTATAAATTAAGTTACATTTGCTAGTTTCATAGTTGTTCTTTTCCTTTCTAATGAATTAGAAACTTTAGGATTGTTTTTGAACTTACGGCCACTCTTCCCCATGGTCTCTTTTCCACATAGTAGTTTATATCACTGTCTGGTCTTTGGACATTAAATTTTTTCTATAAAGTTCCTATGGCTGACTGAACCACCCCATTGACATTATTTCTTATTTCTGCCATGTCAGTTAATGGCTTGTTTTCTGGTTTTAAACTATACCTGTAATAAAGTTACTGTATTTTCTATTGGCATTGCTTTCTTTTTAATTTTTTTTTTTTCCACCTGGGTCTAGTCATAAGTCAGCTAGAGGGCATAATAAAACTACTTAGTCCTTATAAACTGGTAATGGTCAGCATTTCATAGCACACTCAGCATTTTCTTTTCTTTTTTAATTTCTTTATTGGAGAATTGATGTTTACTTTCAACAGTAAATACAATAGTTTGTACATGCATGACATTTCTCAGTTTTCCATATAACAATAAAACCCTCACTAGGTCCTCTGTCATCCTTTCTGGACCTATATCTCCCCCCCACCCCCAGGGTCTTTTACTTTGGTACAAAATGCCAATTCCAGTTCAGATTCTACTTGTGCTTTCTCTTCTGATCTTGTTTTTCAACTTCAGCCTGAGAGTAAGATCATCCCATATTTATCCTTCTGTTTCTAACTTATTTCACTGAATATGAATTTTTCAATGTCCATCCAAGATCGGCTGAAAATGGTGAAGTCACCATTTTTTACAGCTGAGTAGTATTCCATTGTGTATATATACCACAACTTGCTCAGCCACTCATCTGTGGTTGGACACCTGGGTTGCTTCCAGGTTTTGGCTATTACAAATTGTGCTGCCAAGAACATACGTATACACAGATCTTTTTGTATGGGTGTTTTGGGTTCCTTAGGATATATCCCCAGGAGAGGAATTGCAGGGTCATAGGGTAGGTCCATTTCTAGCCTTCTGAGAGTTCTCCAGACTGTTCTCCACAGAGGTTGGACCAATTAACATTCCCACCAGCAGTATAGGAGGGTTCCTTTGACCCCACACCCTCTCCAGCATTTGCTGCTGCTGTTACCTTTTCTGATGTATGACATTCTCACAGGAGTGAAGTGATATCTCATTGTTGTCTTGATTTGCATTTCTCTGACAGTCAGAGACTTGGAGCATATTTTTAATGTGTTTCTCGGCCTTTTGGGTCTCTTCTGTGGTGAATATTCTGTCCATGTCCTCCCCCCATTTTTGGATGGGGTTATTTGTTGTCTTGTTGTTGAGTCTGGCAAGCTCTTTTTATATGTTGTTTATTAAACTCTTATATGATGTATGGCATGTAAAGATCTTCTCCCATTCTGTGAGGGGTCTCTTGGTTTGGGTAGTGGTTTCTTTTGCTGTGAAGAAGCTTTTTAATTTGATGTAGTCCCATAGGTTTATACTTGCCTTAGTCTTCTTTGTAATTGGATTTGTTTCATTGAAAATGTCTTTAAAATTTATGCAGAAAAGAGTTCTGCCAATATTTTCCTCTAAGTATTTGATAGTGTGTGGTCTAACATCCAAGACCTTGATACTTGGAATTTACTTTTGTATTTGGTGAAATACAGTGATTCAGTTTCATTCTTCTGCATGTTTCAACCCATTGTTTCCAACACCATTTGTTGAAGAGACTCTGCTTTCCCCATGTAATAGTCTGGGCCCCTTTGTCAAAGATTAGATGTCCATAGGTGTGGGGCCTCATTTCTGGGATCTCAATTCTATTCCACTGGTCAGTGTGTCTGTTCATGTTCCAGTACCAAGCAGTTTTGATGACAACGGCCCTATAATACAGTTTGAGATCTGGGAGTGTGATGCCTCCGGTTCTGTTCTTTTTTTCTCAAGACTGTTTTGGCAATTCTAGGTCTTTTCTGGTTCCAGATAAACATTTGTAGCATTTGTTCTATTCTCCTAAAAAATGTGCTTGGGATCTCGATGGTGATAGCATTATATTTGTAGATGGCTCTGGGTAGTATATTCATTTTGATTATGTGAATTCTTCCAACATGGAATATCTTTCTACTTCTTTGTGTCTTTTTAAATTTCTTTGAATAGTGACTCATAATTTTCAATATACAAGTCTTTCACTTCTTTGGTTAGGTTTACTCCTAGATATTTTATTGTTTTTGTTGCTATAGTAAAAGGAACTGATTTCTGGATTTCAATTTCTTCTTACTTAGTGTTTGCGTAGAGGAATGCCACTGACTTTTGAATGTTAATTTTATAGCCTGACACATTACTGTGTTGCCTGATGATTTCCAAAAGCTTCTTGCTGGATTCCTTAGGTTTTTCCATGTATACTATCATGTCATCTGCAAATAAGGACAGTTTGACTTCTTCTCTTCCAATCTCTATGCCTTTAATTCCGTGCTCCTGCCTGATTGCTATGGCAAGAACTTCCAACACTATGTTGAATAGTAATGGTGATAATGGGCAGCCCTGTCTAGTACCTGATCTGAGTGGAAATGCTTCCAGTTTTTCACCATTGAGTATGATTGGCTGTAGGTTTGCTATATATAGACTCCACTATCTTCAGGAATTTTCCATCTATTCCCATTTTTTGTAGTGTTTTGATCATAAAGGGATGTTGTATTTTATCAAAGGCTTTCTCTGCATCTATTGCTATGACCATGTGGTTTTTGGTCTTGCTTTTGTTGATGTGGTGGATCACATTGATTGATTTACATATATTAAACCAACCTTGCATCCCTGGGATAAACCCCACTTGGTCATGATGAATAATCTTTTTGATATACTGCTGTATCCAGTTGGCTAGAATTTTGTTCAATATTTTCGCATCTATGTTCATCAGAAATATTGGTCTGTAGTTTTCTTTTTTGGTTGTGTCCCTGTCTGCTTTTGGTATCAGGGTGATGTTGGCTTCATAGAAGCTGGCAGGGAGTATTCCAGTGTCTTCAGTCTTCTGGAAGTCTTTTAAAAGTAGAGGTATTAGTTCTTCTTTGAAGGTTTTGTAGAATTCATTTATAAAACCATTTGGTCCAGGACTTTTATTTTGGGGAGATTTTTGATAACTGTTTCAATTTCATTAGCTGTGATGGGCCTGTTCATGTTATCCACTTCCTCTTTACTTAGTTTTGGAAGTTGGTAGGTATCTAGGAACTCGTCCATATCTTCTAGGTTCTCTAGCTTGGTGGCATATAGTTGTTCATAGAAGCCTTGCATGATATGTTGTATTTCTGTGGTGTCTGTTGTGATATCTCCTCTTTCATTTACTATCCGATTTATTTGGGTCTTCTCCCTTTTTTGTTTTGTGAGTCTGGCTAAAGGTTTGTCGATTTTGTTTACTCTTTCGAAGAACCAACATATACTTTCATTGATCTTTTGTATGGTTTTCCTATTCTCGATGTTTTTTATTTCTGCCCTATCTTTAGTGATTTCTGTCCTTCTGGTTGCTTTAGGATTCCTTTGTTGTTCTTCTTCTAGGTCTTTAAGATGTGCAATCAGGCTGTTTATTTGTGCCTTTTCTTGTTTCCTAATGTGTGCTTGTATAGCTATGAACTTCCCTCTTAGGACTGCTTTAGCTGTGTCCCAAATATTTTGATAGCTTGTGTCTTCATTTTCATTGAACTCTCGAAACATTTTGATTTCTTCTTTGATTTCCTCTTTGACCTAGAAGTTGTTAAGAAGTATACTGTTGAGCTTCCACATTTTGGGACTGTTACTAATCTTTTGTTGATTGTTAAGTGTTAGTTTAATTCCACTGTGGTCTGAGAAGATGCTTGGGATGATTTCAGTGCTCTTAAATTGGCTGATACTGTCTTTGTGGCCTAACATATGGTCTATCCTTGAGAATGACCCATGTGGATTTGAGTAAAATGTGTATTCCAGTTTCTTGGGATGAATGACTATGAAAACGTCCAATAGTTCTAGTTTATCTATCTCTTCATTTAGCTCCCTTGTGTCTTTACTGAATTTCTGCCTGGGTGATCTGTCAAGTTGAGAGAGTGGAGTGTTGAAGTCCCCTACTACGATTGTGTTACTGTTAATATATTGCTGTAGCTCTTTCAGTAGAAGTTTGATGTATTTAGATGGCTTCTCATTGGGTGCATAGATATTAATAATTGTTAAGTCCTCTTGATTGACTGATCCTCTGAGCATTAAGTAGTGTCCATTCCTATCTTTTTTAATCTTATCTATTTTAAAGTCTATCATGTCAGATATGAGAATAGCTGTTCCTGCTCTTTTTTGTGGGCCATTGGCTTGAATGATAGTTTTCCATCCTTTCACTTTAAGTCTGTGTTTGTCTTGTTGCGTTAGGTGAGTTTCCTGTAGACAACATATTGTTGGGTTGTGTTTTCTGATCCATCTTCCTACTCTGTGTCTTTTAATAGGTGAATTCAGGCCATTGACATTTATTGATATCAAAGATTGAAGATATTTTAACGCCATTCTTGTAGAGTTTTAGAGTGTTTTGATATATGTCCTATTTGTGGTGGTCTGGTTGTTTATAGGAGACCTTTCAGAACTTCTTTCAGGGCAGGCTTGGTGATGGTTGCTTCCTTCAACTGTTGCTTGTCTGAGAAGGTTTTGATGCCTCCATCTAGTCTGAATGACAGTCTAGCAGGATATAGTATTCTTGGCTGAAAGCCTTTCTCATTGAGCACTCGATAGATATCTTGCCATTCTCTTCTGGCCTGTAGTGTTTGTATGGAGAAGTCTGCTGCTAATCTTATGGGTTTTCCTTTGTAGGTGACTCTTTGTTTTTCTCTTGCAGCCTTGTGGATACTTTCTTTATCCTTATTCCTTTCCATTCTAAGTATGACATGTATTGGTGTCTTTAGGTCTGGGTTAATTCTGTTTGGGACCCTCTGGGCTTCTTGAATCTTTATGTCTTTGGTGTTGTCTATACTAGAGAAATTTTCAGCTATTATGGCCTGGAGAATGCTTTCTTCTTCTCCTTCTCTTTCTTCCTCTGGTATGCCAATAATGCATATATTGTTTCTTTTGAAGTCATCCCATAGGACTCTGTTGTTGTTTTCAGCATCTCTTAATCTCTTTTTGAGATCTCTTACTTCTTTTTTAGTTGTCTCTAATTCATCCTCAATCTTGCTAATTCTGTCTTCAGCCTCATAGATTCTATTCTCTCTGCCTTCTACTGTTTTCTGGAGTTCATCTATTTTGTTGCCCTGTTCTGATACTGTTTTAGCTTGTTCAGTAGTTGCCTTCTTAGCTCAGCGATTTCAGCTTTCAGCTCTCTAATAACCATGAGATTATTAGAATTTTCTTCCATATTCTCATTTGTTGTTCCTTCATTTCTGATTACAATTTTTTCAAATTCTTTACTCACTCCTGTTATTATTTCCTTAGCTAATGTTTGGATGTTGAACTCGTTGTTTTGTGCTTCACCCTCTGGAGGACTTTTAGCTGGACTCTTGTCCTGGTTTGAGTCTCCAATATTTTTTCTTGTTGTTTTAACCATTTTATATATTATGAGTTCCCTTTATCAATACTTTTCAAATTATTGATCACTATTGCCTGGATTGACTTGTGTCTAAGTAATTTAATTAAAGGGTTTACCGTGGTGGAAGTTAACAGTTTTTTCAATCCCTGAGTTGGAGCTCAGTGGTGTAAAAGCCTTTTTTTTTTTCTTCCCTGTAGGCTATGGGAGCCTGAGGGCTTTTAAACTATTAATAGGCTTCTTAGCTTAACCACTGACTCCTGACCAAGAGATAAAGCAGGGTTCTTCTTCTTCTAACATTTGCCCTTCTTCCATAGCCGGTCAACAGCATCAGGTTGAGCCTGATGTAAAGTTTCGAGACCTCCTTTGAATCTGGAGAGGTGGCAGTCGTTGACTATGTGGGTCATAGTCTGTCTATATCCCCAGGGGCAGTTCGGGTCGTCTCTGGCTCCCCAGTGATGGAACATAGCGGCGCACCGGCCATGGCCTGTTCGATAGCGATTGAGGAGGGCCCAATCATAACGTGCTAGGTCAAAGCCGGGGTGACGCTTGCAGGGGTCTGTGATGAGGTGTTTGTTCATTACCTCAGCTGACTGCCAACTCTGTTTCCAAGAGACTGGAACAGAGAAGTTCAGTGTAGGCGTAGGGGACCAGATTGGGTGACGAGACGTCAAGCGTTGGACAGGGTGGGCGAAGATATCCACGTATATTGGCAGGTCCGGTGGAGCGTAGACGTGGGAAATGAACTTAGATGATGCCGCATCCCGACGAATATCTGGCGGGGCGATGTTGCTAAGAACTAGCAGTCATGGAACCGGGGTGGAACGGATGGTTCCAGAAATTATCCTCATGGAGGAATATAATTTGGAATCAGCCAAGTGGACATGGGGGCTACGGAACCATCCTGGGGCACAGTATTCTGCAGTGGAATAGCATAATGCCAGAAATGATGATCGTAGTGTGGAAGCGCTCGTGCCCCATGAGGAGCTGGCCAGTTTTGCAATGATGTTGTTCTTTGTGCCCACCTTTGCTGCAGTTTTTTTGAGATGTTTGTGAAATGACAGAGTGCGATCGAGAGTAATGCCAAGATAGACTGGCTGGGCTTCATGCTGGATTCTCGTATCGCCAAGCTGCACATTAAGCTCACGCGAGGCCGAGGCATGGTGTAGATGGAAAACAGATGATACCGTTTTTGCAGTGCTAGGGATTAGTCGCCATTTTTTACAGTAATCAGATATCAGAGACATGTCTTTCGTGAGTGTTTCCTCGAGGATGTCGAACTTGGATGGCTGAGTTGCACAGCAGATGTCATCGGCGTAGATGAACTTCCTTGAAGAAGTTTCTGGGAGGTGTCTGATGTAAATAATTAATAGCGTAGGAGCCAGAACAGAGCCCTGGGGGAGGCCACTTGAGACAAGTCTCCATCTGCTAGACTTGTCACCCAGATGTACCTGGAATCTTCTGTTTTGGAGAAGAAACCATATAGTGTGACTGTAAGACTAAGGATTACAGTTTCTAGGTTCAATCCCAGGGACCCTCATGAAGAGCTGAGGAGGGGGGGAGAGGGAGAGAGGGGAAGCTACTCAGCAATTAAACATAGAGCAGTGTGTGGCAGAGATAATCCAGTGGTTATGCAAAGAGACTTTCACAGCCCCTCAGCTATGCCACCGAGGTATAGGTCTTCTCCTGAGTTTCCAGGTTAGATCTCTGTCCCCTGGTGTCCCTCCCTGCTGCTGCTCCAGATTCTGAGGGTAGTAGCAATGGATACTCAGAGTTGCACTTGGTGAGTCTCTGGGGAGTCCTTACCTCCCTTCAGCTGTCCCCTTGTTGGTGGAGCAGACTGGAGGTGGTGTCTCAACTGATAAACTGCTGTACTGTTAGCAGTCACTTAATCTCTCCTTAGGCCCCTCTCTCCTCTCTGTCACCAGCCACATGTGTTTGTACTCACGGGTGATTTACAGGGTTCCTGTGGTCATTCTAGTCCTGTCTTGTTTTGGTCCCGGGTGGTCGGTCTCCTTTGGTATTCCTAGTTGATCCGGGAGAGGAGAGGAGAGGAGAGGAGAGGAGAGGAGAGGAGAGGAGAGGAGAGGAGAGGAGAGGAGAGGACGGGAGGGGAAGGGAGGGAAAGGGAGGGGAGGGGAGGGGGAGAGCAGGGACGGGGAGGGGAGGGGAGGAGAGTAAAGGAGAGGAGAGGAAAGGAGAGGAGAGGAGAGGAAGCGATCTGCTGCTGCTCATAGCTCTGCCTCCGGAAGTTGAATCTCTGGCTCTTTTCAGGTTTGTCAGTTTTGTTCACTCTTTCAAAGAACCAACATTTACTTTAGTTGATCTTTTGTATGGTTTTCTTATTTTCAATGTTAAATTTATTTCTGTCTTAACTTTTGTGATTTCTGTCCTTCTGGTTGCTCTAGGGTTCCTTTGTTCTTCTTCTAGGTTTTTAAGATGTGCAGTCAGGCTGTTTATTTGTTTTTTTTCTTGTTTCCTAATGTGTGCTTGTATAGCTCTGAACTTCCCTCTCAGGACTGCCTTAGCTGTTTCCCAAGTATTTTGATAGCTTGTATCTTCATTTTCATTCAACTCTTGAAACATTTTGATTTCTTCCTTTATTTCCTCTTTGAGCCAGTAGTTCTTAAGTAGTATACTGTTGAGCTTCCACATTTTGGGACTATTAGTAATCTGTTGTTGATTGTTAAGCGTTAGTTTAATTCCACTGTGGTCTGAGAAGATGCTTGGGATGATTTCAATGCTCTTGAATTTGCTGATGCTGTCTTTGTGGCCTGACATATAGTCTATTCTTGAGAATGACCCATGTGGATTTGAGTAAAATGTGTATTCCAGTTTCTTGGGATGTATGATTCTGAAAATGTCCAATAGTTCTAGTTTATCTAACTCCTCATTTAGCTCCCTTATGTCTTTATTGCTTTTCTGCCTGGGTGATCTGTCACGTTGAGAGAGTGGGGTGTTGAAGTCCCCTACTATGACTGTGTTACTGTTAATATATTGCAATAGCTCTTTCAGTAGATGTTTGATGTATTTAAATGGCTTCTCATTGCGTGCATAGATGTTAATAGTTAAGTCCTCTTGATTGAGTGAGCATTAAGTAGTGTCCATCCCTATCTTTTTTAATTTTATTTTTGTTAAAGTCTATCATGTCAGATATGAGAATAGCTGTTCCTGCCCCTTTTTGTGGGCCATTGGCTTGTATGATAGTTTTCCATCCTTTCACTTTAAGTCTGTGTTTGTCTTGTTGAGTTAGGTGGGCTTCCTGTAGACAGCATATTGTTGGGTTGTGTTTTCTGATCCATCTTCCTACTGTGTGTCTTTTAATAGGTGAATTCAGGCCATTGACATTTATTGATATCAAAGATTGAAGATATGTTAATGCCATTCTTGTAGATTTTTAGAGTGTTCTGATATAGGGCATATTTATGGTGGTCTGGTTGTTTCTAGGAGACCTTTCAGAACTTATTTCAGGGCAGGCTTGGTGATAGTTGATTCTTTCTTTTTTTTTAATTTTTTTTAATTTATAAAAAGGTAACATTGACAAAACAATAGGATAAGAGGGGTACAGCTTCGCACAGTTCCCCCCTCCAGACCTCTGTATAGCAACCCCTCCACTGATAGCTTTCCTATTCTTTAACCCTCTGGGAGTATGCACCCGAGGTCATTGTGGGATGCAGAAGGTGGAGGGTCTGGCTTCTTTAATTGCTTCCCTGCTGAACATGGGAGTTGACAGGTTGATCCATACTCCCAGCCTGTGTCTCTCTTTCCCTAGTGGGCAAGGGCTATGGGGAAGCAGAGCTCCAAGGTATGCTAGTGGGGTTTTCTGTTCAGGGAAGTCCTGCTAGTATCTGGAACCTGGTAGCTGAAAAGAGAGTTAACATACAAAGCCAAACAAATTGTTGACTAATCATGGACCTAAAGGCTGGAATGGTGCTGATGAAGTTTTAGGGGGTCCTCCATTTTGTAGATAGCTACGAGGCATATTTTAGTTATATTTCAAAGTGCCTGTAGCTATACTAGTGTTTTATTATTATTATTTTTATTTGTTTGTTTTTACCTGAGCCTGAAATCTGTATGCAGGTGGATCCTAATTATTGTCTGGGAAGATAATGTCATGGCTGGGAAAAGGACAAGAAAGCTGGATCAGGGAAGAGAGTAGCTCCCTAATAGGGGATAGGGGTATAAATATTACTCTAAATCCCATCTATTTGATATGATCTGGGGCCTATAATTAGCTTACGAGTCTGTGTCTTCTATATCCCTCTAGGTCTGAGCTCACATTCTGTGGTATGAGTAGGAACATTCCATGCTGCCCCAGTTTCGACTCATCTTCCTCAGGTGTAACATAGAGTATGTTGTCCATCCTCCCTTCGGAGGATGGAACATTCTCTACCATAGTTGATTCTTTCAACTGTTGCTTTACAGAGAATATTTTTATGCATCCATGTAGTCTGAACGACAGTCTACCAGGATAGAGTAGTCTTGGTTGAAAGCCTTTCTCATTGAGCATTTGATAGATATCTTGCCATTTTCTTCTGGCCTGTAGTGTTTGTTTGGAGAGTTCTGCTGCTAATCTTATGGGTTTTCCTCTGTAGGTGACTCTTCGTTTTTCTTTTGCAGCCTTCTGGATCCTTTCTTTATCCTTATTCCTTTCCATTCTAAATATGATGTGTCTTGGTGTATTTAAGTCTGGGTTAATTCTGTTTGGGACCCTCTGGGCTTCTTGAACCTTTATGTCTTCTTTTTTTTTTGTTAATATTTTATTTATTTATTAATGAGAAACATAGGAGAGAGAGAAAGAGCCAGACATCACTCTGGTACATGTGCTGTCGGTGATTGAACTCAGGACCTCATGCTTGAGAGTAGTGCCTTACCCACTGCACCACCTCCTGGACCACAAACTTTTATGTCTTTTATGCTGTCTAGACTAGAGAAGTTCTCAGCTATTATGTCCCCTCCTTCTCTTTCTTCCTCTGGTAAGCCAATAATGTTTTTTTTTTTGTTGTTAATTAATTAATTAATTTTTATTTTTTGCTCTTTTTTTTAATTGGGGAATTAATGTTTTACATTCAACAGTAAGTACAATAGTTTGTACATGTATAACATCCCCCAGTTTCCCATATAACAATACAACCCCCACTAGGTCCTCTGAATCCTTGGACCTGTATTCTCCCCACCCACCCACCCACCCCAGAGTCTTTTACTTTGGTGCAATATGCCATTTCCAGTTCAGGTTCTACTTGTGTTTTCTTTTCTGATCTTGTTTTTCAACTTCGGCCTGAGAGTGAGATCATCCCATATTCATCCTTCTGTTTCTGACTTATTTCACTCAACATGACTTTTTCAAGGTCCATCCAAGATCGGCTGAAAACGGTCAAGTCACCATTTTTTACAGCTGAGTAGTATTCCGTTGTGTATATATACCACAACTTGCTCAGCCACTCATCTGTGGTTGGACACCTGGGTTGCTTCCAGGTTTTGGCTATTACAAATTGTGCTGCCAAGAACATATGTGTACACAGATCTTTTTGGATGGATGTGTTGGGTTCCTTAGGATATATCCCCAGGAGAGGAATTGCAGGGTCATAGGGTAGGTCCATTTCTAGCCTTCTGAGAGTTCTCCAGACTGTTCTCCACAGAGGCTGGACCAATTGACATTCCCACCAGCAGTGTAGGAGGGTTCCTTTGACCCCACACCCTCTCCAGCATTTGCTGCTGCTGTTACCTTTTCTGATGTATGACATTCTCACAGGAGTGAAGTGGTATCTCATTGTTGTCTTGATTTGCATTTCTCTGACAATCAGAGACTTGGAGCATTTTTTCATGTGTTTCTCGACCTTTTGGGTCTCTTCTGTGGTGAATATTCTGTCCATGTCCTCCCCCCATTTTTGGATGGGGTTATCTGTTGTCTTCTTGTTGAGTTTGGCAAGCTCTTTAAATATGTTGGTTATTAAACTCTTGTCTGATGTATGGTATGTAAAGATCTTCTCCCATTCTGTGAGGGGTCTCTTGGTTTGGGTAGTGGTTTCTTTTGCTGTGAAGAAGCTTTTTAATTTGATGTAGTCCCATAGGTTTATACTTGCTTTAGTCTTCCTTGTAATTGGATTCGTTTCATTGAAGATGTCTTTAAAATTTATGTCAATATTTTCTTCTAAGTATCTAATAGTTTGTGGTCTAACATCCAAGTCCTTGATCCATTTGGAATTTACTTTTGTATTTGGTGAAATACAGTGGTTCAGTTTCATTCTTCTGCATGTTTCAACCCATTGTTTCCAACACCATTTGTTGAAGAGACTCTGCTTTCCCCATGTAATAGTCTGGGCCCCTTTGTCAAAGATTAGATGTCCATAGGTGTGGAGGCTCACTTCTGGGCTGTCAATTCTATTCCACTGGTCAGTGAATTTATTCATGTTCCAGTACCAAGCAGTTTTGATGACAACGGCCCTATAACACAGTTTGAAATCTGGGAGTGTGATGCCTCCTGTTCTGTTCTTTTTTCTCAAGACTGTTTTGGCAATTCTAGGTCTTTTCTGGTTCCAGATAAACATTTGTAGCATTTGTTCTATTCTCCTAAAATATGTGCTTGGGATCTTGATGGAGATAGCATTAAATTTGTAGTTGGCTCTGGGTAGTATATTCATTTTGTTGATGTTAATTCTTCCAACCCATGAAAATGGAATATCTTTCCGCTTCTTTGTGTCTTTTTCAATTTCCTTGAGTAGTGACTCATAATTTTCAGTATACAAGTCTTTCACTTCTTTGGTTAGGTTTACTCCTAGATATTTTGTGTTTTTGTTGCTATAGTAAAAGAACTGATTTCTGGATTTCAATTTCTTCTAGCTTAGTGTTTGCATAGAGGAATGCCACTGACTTTTGATTGTTAATTTTGTAGCCTTGACACCTTACTGTATTTCCTGATGATTTCCAAAAGCTTCTTGCTGGATTCCTTAGGTTTTTCTGTTTATACTATCATGTCATCTGCAAATAGGGAGAGTTTGCCTTCTTCTTTTCCAATTTGTATCCCTTTAATTCCTTGTTCCTGCCTGATTGCTATGACAAGAACTTCCAACACTATATTGAATAGTAATGGTGATAGTGGGCAGCCCTGTCTAGTACCTGATCTGAGTGGAAATGCTTCCAGTTTTTCACCATTGAGTCTGATATTGGCTGTAGGTTTGCTATATAAAGACTCCACTATCTTCAGGAATTTTCCATCTATTCCCATTTTTTGTAGTGTTTTGATCATAAAAGGATGTTGTATTTTGTCAAAGGCTTTCTCTGCATCTATTGATATGACCATGTGGTTTTTGGTCTTGCTTTTGTTGATGTGGTGGATCACATTGATTGATTTATGTATATTAAACCAACCTTGCATTCCTGGGATAAACCCTACTTGGTCATGATGAACAATCTTTTTAATATACTGCTATATCCGGTTGGCTAGAATTTTGTTCAGTATTTTAGCATCTATGTTCATCAGAGATATTGGTCTGTAGTTTTCTTTTTTGGTTGTGTCCCTGTCTGCTTTTGGTACCAGAGTGATGTTGGCTTCATAGAAGGTAGCAGGGAGTATTCCAGTGTCTTCAATCTTCTGGAAGTCTTTTAAAAGTAGAGGTATTAGTTCTTCTTTGAAGGTTTTGTAGAATTCATTTGTAAAACCATCTGGTCCAGGACTTTGATTTTTGGGGAGGTTTTTGATAACTGTTTCAATTTCATTGGCTGTGATGGGCCTGTTCATGTTATCCACTTCCTCTTTACTTAGTTTTGGAAATATGTTATTTCTTTTGAAGTTATTCCATAGGTCTCTGTTGTCGTTTTCAGTATCTCTTAATCTCTTTTTAGATCTCTTCTTTTTTGTTGTCTCTAATTCGTCCTCGATCTTGCTAATTCTGTCTTCAGCCTCATTTATTCTATTCTTTCTCTCCTCTACTGTTTTCTGGAGTTCATCTATTTTGTTACCCTGTTCTGATACGGTTTTAGCTTGTTCAGCTAGTTGTGTTCTTAACTATTTCAGCTTTCAGCTCTCTAGTAACCTTGAGATAATTAGTTTTTTCTTCTAGAGTCTCATTGGTTGTTTCTGCATTTCTGATGACAATTCTTTCAAACTCTTTACTCACTCCTGTGATTATTTCCTTAACTAGTGTTTGGATGTTGACCTCCATATTTTGTGCTTCAACCTTTGGGGGGCTTTTAGCTGGATTCTTGTCCTGGTTCATTTCTCCAGTATTTCTTCTTGTTGGTTTAACCATTTTATATAGTATGTTTTAAGCTTCCCCTCTGTGTACTTTTCAAATTACTGATCACTCTATCCCAGACTGACTTGTGTCTATGTAAAGCAGTTAAATGGTTGACATTTGTGGAAATTGACAGTTATTTCAATATTATTTTAATCCCTTAGTTGGAGCTCAATGGCTTAAAAGTCTCTTTTGTTCTTTTTCTTCACTGTAGGAATCTATTGTAATGTGAAGAAAATAAGGCTCAGTTTCTTTAAGAAATCTGATTCCAGCCCCTACTCCCCAACTGGGGGAGGGTCTGGGGATATACTTCATGAGTAGTGAAACAGGTCTGTAGCTATCTTTCTCTCTCTCCCTATTTCCTCCTCTCTTCTCAATTTCTCTTTGTTGTATCAAGTAAAATAAAGAAAAGGAAAAAATGCTGTAAGGAACAGTGGATTCATAGTGCAGGCACTGAGCCCTAGCAGTAACCCTGGTGGCAAAAAAAAAAAAAAAAAAAAGTCAGCTTAGAAAGCTTATATTTATTTAACGTTTACCTTTGCATAGATCAACCGCAAATTATTGTTTTTATTTATTTATTTATTTATTTTGCCAGAGCATTGTAATTCAGGGTTATAGTGGTATGGGATATTGAACTTGAGATGTTGGACCATCAGGCATGAGTCTTTTTGTATAAGCATTATGCTCTCTCCCATTAAGATAAAAAGCAACTTTATCTTTTAAATACTGGATTGGAGTGGATAAGTTTCATTTACTATATTTGTCTTCATCACATCTGCTTCCTAGCTACACTAATTTTAAATTACCATGACTTGATGTTCTTCCTGAATGAGGTGTAAAAAAAAGCTGTCTTGCCACTCTTCTTTTTTTTACCAGAAGCATTGATCTGCATTACCATTATGCTGTTTGCCCCCCACCTCTTTCCTCATGCTATACTATTCTTTTTTTAAAACTACTTTTCACAATACCCATATATTTCAGTTCCATTTATTATCATTCTGACACTCATTTTAGGTAAGTCCAACTGAACATTGTATTGTTTTGGGAAGGATCTCTTTTTTTTTTTTTAATTTATTTCTTTATTGGGGAATTAATGTTTTACATTCAACAGTAAGATCATATATATATATATATATATATATATATATATATATATATATATATATATTCCCTTTTGTTGCCCTTGTTGTTTTATTATTGTAGTTATTGTTGTTGATGATGTTATTGTTGGACAGGACAGAGAGAAATGGAGAGGGGGGCGAAGACAGAGAGTGGGAGAGGAAGATAGACACCTACAGACCTGCTTCACCTCCTGTGATGCGACTCCCCTGCAGGTGGGGAGCCAGGGGCTCGAACCAGGATCCTTACACTGCCAGTCCTTGTGCTTTGCGCCACCTGCACTTAACCCGCTGTGCTACCACCCAACTCCCTGGAAAAGATCTCTTCTTAATTCAAATGTTATAAAGTTGAGTCTGATAGGATGCTAAAAGTCTTACTGAGAAGCAGGTTATTTTCTCAGTTGTTTTGTATTATTCATACTCTTGGTAAATTTTGGACTTTTTCAGAAGGAAACCGCCGAGTATATTATATATTCATTATTCTTTTCTGTCTTTTACATGGTGTTTTTTCTATATCATAGGATCATTTTGATAGACAAATTTGAGAACAGTTTTTCAAAAGAAAAGACTCTGTTCTTTTTATGGCAGCACTTTTAAAAATGTTTATTAATTGGGGAGGGAAGTACACATTCTGCCACATTTAGTTCTGGGGATCACACTTGTCACCTCATGCTCTTGAGTCCCATGCTTTATCTACTGTCCCACCTCCCAGATCACTAGCTTTCTGTTTTTGTGTTTTAGAAATTGTGTAGGGCTGGGGAGATAGTATAATTGTTCTGCAGGACTCTCATGGATATGGATTGAACACTGCACAGTGGGGAGGAGAGAGGAGGCAAAGACGTAGGCTCACTCTTCTGGAAATGGTGCTCAATATTTAACCTGTGCCCAAAGAGTTGGACTAGTTGCCTAAGTTTATAACCCATGACCACACGTAGTCAACCGCTGAAAAGGCAGGTGCAACAACCACATCTGTTACATGAGTCCGTGCTTGTGGCCTCGCTTAAATAGAGCTACCTTTCCAAGGAAAGGCAGTTGTCTACTCAGACTGTCAGGTTCCCTTCTTCGAAATTTTCGCTATAAAATTCAGAATGGCAGTACACAAAATAGAAAGATCAATACAAACTGGTCTAGAGCGTGGGGGTAGAGATAATGGTTATGTGAAGAGACTCTCAGGCCTGAGGTTCCAAAGTCCCAGGTTCAGTTCCCCGTACCACCATAAGCCAGAGTCGAGCAGTGCTCTGGTAAACAAACACAACACAACAAAGCAAAAACAAAACAAACAAAAAAATGGCCTAGAGTTGGTGAAGCAAGCCAGAGTGTGACGGGAATGCTGAGTGAGCAGAGAAAGCTGCTCTGAACAACGAGACAAAGTAGTTTTATAGAGAAATGAGTCCTTGTGAGAGATACGTGATGTTTAGTTTTGCAGTTCCATCCACAAGATGTCACAGTTGTGCTTCATGTCTTTTCTGAATGCCAGAGAGATACCACCCCCCCAACTTTCTTAAATAAACTCGTATTGGTTTTGTTCCTTGAAGCTAGGTACCCCCAACAAAGATACCGAACATCTGATTGTTGGTGACTGAGATGATGATGATGCCATTAACTGTGACAGGAAAGAGACACCATGGTGCAGGTCTATGGAAGTTTTTGTTCTGGGTGTCCTGAATTTGACTGATGGTGAAAACCCCCACACAGTGGAGACAAGTGAGACGAGAAATCGAGGCGAGGTTGAACAAAAGGCCAGTATTATGACAACGATAATTAAATAACCCTAGGAGATGGTATAGACAGCAAAAGGGAGAGATGCATTTAAATAATGCTCAAAAAGACCAAAAAAGATTGAAAGTGGTAACTAAGAAAACCAGGGTGGTGCCAGTTTCCAAAAGACAAAAATGGCCTCTTGCTGCCCACCTGCTACAGAGAAATAGAACACAAAACTACAACCATCATTGGGCCGAGTAGTTGAAGTCTGATGATCCTCTGGGAAGTGGTTGCAGTTACAGTAGTGAAAGTGGAAACCAGAGGGATGTGGTTTGAATATTAGGTGTTAAATAAACCTCTTCCCCCACTGAGGTTGCTTCCAGGTTTTGGCTATTAGAAATTTCGCTGTTATGAACACAGGTATACACAGATCTTCCAGAGATATGGAAGAATGAGGGGGCTTACATGTCAGATGGCATCAGAAGAGTGCTCAGCTCTCCCCTTCTCTGAGAAGCTCATTATATCTTTTTTTTTTATATATACCCCTTTTGTAGCCCTGGTTGTTTTATTGTTGTGGTTATTATTATTGTTGTTGGATAGGAAAGAAAGAAATTGTGAGAGGAGGGATAGACAGAGGGGGAGAGAAAGACACTTGAAGACCTGCTTCACCACTCCTGAAGATCCCGCAGGTGGGGAGCCAGGGGATCGAACCGGGATCCTTATGCTGGTCCTTGCGCTTTGCACCACATGCGCTTAACCCGCTGTGCTACCGCCCAACCCCTGTGATTTCATTTATATAAAATTCAAAACCAGGCAGAACTACTTTGGTGTTATAATCAGGATGTTAAATATCAGAAGAAGGTTGTAAGAATATCACTATCTGGATCATGGTTAACATAGGAGGTTAGCTTTGATAATTTAGCTGTTTACTTAAGGTTCACGTGTGCTTTTCAGGATGACAGCTCTAGTTCCATTTCAAAAACAGTTTGAAGGATGGAAAACACAGCCTTTTGGGGAGTTGGGTGGTAGCACAACAGGTTAAGTGCATATGGTACAAAGCGCAAAGACCAGCCTAAGGATCCCGGTTCAAGCCCCCGGCTCCCCACCTGCAGGGGGGTTGCTTCACAGGTAGTGAAGTAGGTCTGCAGGTGTCTATCTTTCTCTCCTCCTTTCTGTCTTCCCCTCCGCTCCCCATTTCTCTGTCCTATGCAACAATGACGATATCAACAACAACAGCTACAACAACAATAAAAAGAAAAAAAAAACAGCTTTTTGGTTCTCAGAATTCTCAAGATTAAAGATGAGTTGGATGTTAAAAGTGTTAAAAGTTGGATGTTAAAGTTGGATGTTAAAAGTTCCCCTGATTTGCTTCAGCAGGCTGAAGACTGTATTCCAAGCACTGCCCCGGGTAGGTGTGATGCTCCACATTTCTTAAAATGCTGATTTAACCATCTTACAACACTGTACAAATTAGATGCAATCCTATGAAAATCTCAATGGCATTCTTTAAGGAAACAGGATAAGCATTACTGACATTTGTTTGGAAGTTTAAGGGCCTTGAGTTGTCAAAGCAATTCTAAGAACAAAAAGTAAGAATGGAGAGTTCATGCTCTCCCATTTTGAACTACACTAGAAAGCTATAGTGATCAAAACAGTGGGGTCAGTACTAGAATAAAAATAGACACTGACCAATGGTATAGAATCCAGCACCCAGAAATAAAGTCTTAACGTATTTTAATAGTTAATTTATGACAAAGAAGCCTCAATAGGAAGAAAAATATGGGAAAAGAAAGTCTTTATTAGTGTTGGGAAAAACTGAATAGTCACATGCAAAAGAATGAATCTGGATCCCATAAACTGCAGTTCAGAGAAAATAACGTGTTTACCATATACCACACAAAAGGCTAAATAGCCAAGAAATAGAACTCAACATAATACCTGCCTCATTGAATATGGTGAGAACAGAAAGCCTTACTAAATAAGTCAGACAGGTGGATAGCAGGGGCATGGAAAAATACTCATGACTAGGAGAGTTGAAATCAAGATAATGAGAACACTCCCTTCCTGTGAAAATGGGCCACATCTGCAGGGCCAGAAACCAGTGTTGGCAGGTATATGGACAAAAATGGACTTTGTGCAAAGTTGGTGGGATAGTACATCAGTGCTGCCCCTGCAAAAAACAGTATGGAGGTTTCTCAAAAGTATTAAAAGTAGATGTATGGGACTGGGGAGACAGCATAATGGTTCTGCAAAAGGCTTTCATGCCTGAGGCTCTGAGGTCCCAGATTCAGTCTCCAACAGTACCAAATGCCAGAGCTGAACAGTGGTATCTATCCATACCTTTGTCTGTCTGTCTCTCTCTCTCTTTTTTTCTTCTCTCTCTCTATATATATATGTGTGTGTGTGCAATTAAATTTAATTATAAAAAATAATATACACCTATGTTCATAACACAATGTGTATCAAAGTGTCAGAAAAGTCATGCATTTTTGCATAGAAAAATATGTTGACTTAATAATTTTTTTAGTTTTTTAAAAAATTCTTTCCCCCCTTTTTGTTGCCCTTGTTTTATTGTTGTTGTAGTTATTATTTTTTAAATCTTTTCCCTTTTGTTGCCGTTGTTTATCGTTGTTGTTATTGCTGTCGTTGGATAGGTGTGGACAGAGAGAAATCGAGAGAGGAAGGAAAGGTAGGGAGAGAAAGACAGACACCTTCAGACCTGCTTCACCGCTTGTGAAGCGGTTCGAACCCCATGCAAGTGGGGAGCCAGGGGCTCAAACTGGGATCCTGATGCTGGTCCTTGCACTTCATGCCATGAGCACTTAACCCACAGCACTACCACCCGACCCCCCCTTTTCTTTTTTTAAAACTTTTTCTTTATTTTTCTTTATTTTTTCTTTACCAGAGCGCTGTTCAGCTCTGGCTTATGGTGGTGTGAGGGACTGAACCTGGGACTTTGGAGCTTCAGGCATGAGAATCTGTTTGCATAGCTATTATGCTATCTACCCTCTGCCCTGTCATGATTTTTCCAACAATCCAATAACAGCCCAGACTTGGAAGCAACCCAGATGCCCAGAGACAGGTGATTAACTAAGAATGGTGTGGCGTATATACATGATAGCATGCTATGCAACTGTTAAAAATGAAGTCACTGTGTGCTCACTTTGACAGCACATATATGAAAAATGAAGTCATCTCTTTTGTTTATCTTGGACAGAAATTCAAGCATGTTGAATAAAATAAGCCAGAAAGAGAAGGACCAGTACCAAATGATGGCATTTGTAGGTGGAACTTAAGAAGCAAGGACAGTAAGGGAAAATAGAAGGCGAAACTTGGTCTGGGTGTGGTGCATTGTACCAAGGTAAAGGACTCTGGGGAAGCAGGGAGAGGGATGGGATGGAGGGACATTGGGGTCCTGGTGAATGATGGTGGAAAAGGGATCTAGATTGGGAGAGTGTCTTGCAGACACATCACAGGGAGATGAGAAGTTGTACGTATGTGTCAATAATCGTACTGTAAACCCCAATAAAATATTTATTAATATATTTTTAAAAGTAAATCTACTGTATCATTCATCAGTTCCACTTCCAGCTCTATGAAGTACACAAAAACATTTACCCAAGAAGATACATGGACCGTATTTCCATCACAGTGCTATCTATAAAAGCCAAATGTAGAAACCACCCAAGGTTAGGAGTGGATAAGGGAGATGTAATATATATGATGGCATTATTACACAGCTTTAAGAATGATGCTGTACTATATTTTCTAAACCAAGGATGGATCTGAAGCAGTCACTCTAAGCAAAATAAGCCAGAGGATGGCTAGACACCAGATTGCCTCACTTAAATGTGGGATATAAGAACAAAGTTCCCGGCTCCCCACCTGCAGGGGAGTCGCTTCACAATCAGTGAAGCAGGTCTGCAGGTGTCTGTCTTTCTCTCCCCCCTCTGTCTTCCCCTCCTCTCTCCATTTTTCTCTGTCCTACCCAACAACGATGACATCAATAACAACAACAATAACTACAACAATAAAACAACAAGGATAACAAAAGGGGATAAATATTTAAAAAGAAAAAAAAAAACTACTCCTCGAGAAGTCACATCCAAACCTTGCGCTTAGCTCCATGTGCGTTTAACCTGCTGCGCTACCGCCTGACCCCCCAAAATGTTCTTTATTAACATTTTTCTAAATATTTTCCCTTTTTCTGCCCTTGTTTTTTATTGTAGTTGTTATTCTTGTTGTTAATTTCATCATTGTTGGATAGGACAAAGACAAATGGAGAGAGGAGGGGAAGACAGAGAGGGGGAAAGACAGACACCTGCAGAGCTGCTTCACTGCCTGTGAAGCAACTCCCCTGTAGTGGGGGAGCCAGGGGCTCCAACCCGGATCCTTATGCCGTACCTTGCGCCACGTGCGCTTGACCAGATATGCTATCACCCAACTCCCTATTAACATTTTTTATTAGAGAAACCGGACTCGAGCTGGGGAGACAGCATAATGGTTATGCAAAAAACTTTCATGCCTGAGACTCTGAGGTCCCAGGTTCATTCCCCAGCCTAATCATAAACCAGAGCTGAGCAGTGCTCTGGTCATTCTCTCTGTCTCTCTCTCATTAAATGAAATAAAATATCTTAAAAAAAAAAAGAAAAAGAACTTATTTTTTTTTCTTATTTTTTTTTTTCCAGGATGTGAGCAGGTGTGTGTGTCCTCAGCGACGGCCCATGGAGACTTAACCCAGTGACAGCACCTTGGGGGTGATGGTGAGGGTGGGGGGCGGGGTGCTTTGCAACCACAGAGCCTATGTACAGGAGGACTCCCTACCTGGAGTTACTTGGGTTACAAATTAAGAGTTGAGTCGTAGCTTACTTGCCGAGCCACTGCTAATTGCCATGCACCGTATTAAGCTTTGATTAACTTCTCACTAGGAGGTTAGATGGGAGGTTCTGTACCTATGCAAAGGTATAGGTTTCCCGGGGATGCATTGGAAGCAGAATGGCTGTGACATCTGTAACCTGATACTGTGAGTTTTCACCTAATTCCAAATATCTTTCCCACTGGGATTGGGAGGCGGTCATTGGCTAGCTTTAAGCACTGCAGCTGCTACCTCTGACAGGCAGAGTCCTCTTGTTACTTCCCAGCCTCCGCTTACTCTTGCAAAGCAGCAACTGGAGATAACCTTTTCTTGGTAAATTCCCTTTTGACAAGGAGGCAGGACAGTGAAGACTTACTCTGTAGCTGTAGTCAGTCTCAGTCATTTGAAATAGTGCTCCATCCCATCAGTGGGACGCTAAAACCTGGTAATTCAATCTAATCAGCCACTTCTTGTGGCAAATATGCACGGTTGGGGGGAACTGAGGTAGGATTTCTGCTATTCCTAGCTCCTCACAAGAGCACACAGACAAACTGTCTGCAAGAGATGTTTCCATGAGCTGAATATCTAGCAGCTTCTAGAAAAAGAACTTATATTAAATCATAAATCTTTTTAAAAGTACATGATAAACTGGTGTACTTTAGTGTAAGGTTTAGGGAGCTACTGGAAACATATTTCCACTCTGATTAGATGGTACAATTAAGATAAATATAAATTAAAAAATATATACGCCTGAATTTTTAAGATTGTATTAGTACCCGTCTGTGATACCTAAATAAGATATATGAAATACTTTATCGTGGGCATAGGAGATAGCATAATGGTTATGCAAACAGACTCTAATGCCTGAGGCTTCCAAGTCCCTAATTCAGTCCTCACACACCACCATCAGCCAGAGCTGAACAGTGCTCTGGCAAAGAAAAATAAAATAAAAATAATTTAATTTAAATAATACTAAATACTTTATCACTTCATGACATCTTTCAGTTAGAATACCTATAATGACTTTTCCTTGTAATCACTGTACTACTTGTCTATATCTTTTCATCATAAAGGGAGAATTAATGGAGGCCAGGGGATTAACAGTAGATAAAGCATTGGCTTGAGTTCAATCCTTGGCATTGTTTGTCCCAGAGTGATGCTCTAGTTCTTTCTGTGTCATATATATATATATTTCCTTGATTTTTCTCTCTAGGGTTAAAATTTTCATGTCTATTTTTTGTACAATTTTAAAAATCACACTAAGGGAAAAAATTCAATTAAGATTTTCACAGCAGATAGTTTAAAGTTTAAAGTAGTTATAGTTTTTACACATGTGACATGAAAGAACTTGTCCTAATTTATTTTTATTATTTTTTTGACTTGTCCTAATTTATGAAAGAAAAATTTAATGTATTAGTCTCTGTGGGAGCAGTAAGACAAAGCATATGACTAGAGGGCTTTTTTTTTTTTTTGTCATGGCTGCTGACCAACCGGAACAAGGGCAAACCCTGCATTAGCTAAGTCATTGGAAATTTCTCCATAAGTTGGTGTCCAGTAGTAGTGCTTCTTCAGGCCGTTCGAGATTTCTGCAAGGTACAGGCGTCCATCCACCACAAATGGCTTCACATCTGTGTTGTCAGGCTGTAGTCGTCCCGTTTGAATTAAGTCTGAATATGCCTAGAGTTTACAAGGAAAGAAAAAAGTACAGCATTAGAGTTTACTGTGCTGTACCTAGTAACTCAGTCAGCTGTGCTCATCTGTGGTGTGGACCTGTGTGAAAAACATTGCTCAAATGCCATGCTCTCCACAAGAGGCAGCTAAACTTTCTTTCATCCAATTCCAAGTGAAATTACAATCCTGGGGGGCTGGGCGGTGGCGCCGGTTAAGCGCACATGGCGCAAAGTGCAAGGACAGGCATAATGATCTAGGCTTGAGCCACCAGCTCCGCACCTGCACAGGGGTCACTTCACAAGCAGTGAAGCAGGTCTGCAGGTGCCTTTCTCTCCCCCTCTCTGTCTTCCCGTCCTCTCGATTTCTCTGTCCTATCTAACAACAGCAACAGCAATAACAACAACAACAACGATAAACAACATGGGCAACAAAAAGGTGAAAAATAGCCTCCAGGAGCAGTGGATTCATAGTGCAGACATCGAGCCCCAGTGATAGCCCTGAAGGCAAAAAAAAAAAAAAGACAGTCCTACTAGATTTCTTTTTTAATATTTATTTATTCCCTTTTGATATTCTTGTTTTTTTTGTTGTAGTTATTATTATTGTCATCATTGTTGGATAAGACAGACAGAAATGGGGAGTGGAGGGGAAGACAAAGAAGGGGAGAGAAAGATAGACACCTGCAAACCTGCTTCACTGCTTGTGGAGCAAACCCCCCTGCAGGTGGGGAGCCAGGGGCTTGAACCGGTGTTCTTATGCTGGTCCTTGTGCTTTGCACCACCTGTGCTTAACCCACTGCACTAAATTCCCTAGATTTCTCAGTTTGAATGTATTGGGTATATTTTGCCCACAGTTTTCTATTAAAAAACAAACAAACACTACAAAACTGGGGACTGGGTGTGGTACACTTGATTGAGTACACAAAGGCCTGGGCTCATGGCCCCAGTCCCCACCTGCTGGGGAAATGTTTTGCCAGTGCTGAAGCAGTACTGCAGTTGTCTTTCCCTCTCTGTCTCCCCATTCCTTGTCAACTTTTGGCTGTTTATATCCAATAAAATAAAGATAATGTAAAACTCTAAAAAATAACTTTTAAAATTTTATCTTGATAAGATTAGCTAAGGAGAGCAAGAAACAGCTACAATGATACTCCACTACTTGGAAAACTTCCCTCCTGCAGGTAGGGAACAGGGGATTGAACTCAGGTCCTTGAGCATGGTAACATATGTACCACCACCTGGTCTGGATTCTCTATACTAACAATATGTGAACCAATGTTCCTGTGGTAAAAATATTCAGAGTGATAACTTTCTTGCCTGAAGCTTCAAAATCCAGGCTCAATATACCACACCACCATAAGCCAGAGCTGAACAGTGCTGGTGAAAAAGAAAAAAAAGAAAAAAAACAAGGGGGGGGCAGTCCTTAGAAAATTAAACCATGTCAGAGTTGGATAAATGACTGTATGTGGTTCACAGACTCTCTGAAGCTAATTTACAATTGAGACAACTTCCATAAAACTAGATACCAGCCTGGCTGACTAGCTAATCCTTTCCTTGCTAAATTATCTTTTCTATGGCTTATATGTATCTGTGGGTATTAAATATATTAAATCAATTTGTCAATGATTTAGAGAGAAAGATAAAATTTAGACAAAGATTTCAAAGTCTAGTTGCTTTCTGCTTTAACTTGTCATTATTAGTTCGCAGCTCGACTTACTCATCTTTTTTTATTTTTTATTTTTTTATATATTTATTTTCCCTTTTGTTGCCCTTGTTGGTTTTTATTGTTGTTGTAGTTATTATTGTTGTTATTTATGTCGTTGTTAGATAGGACAGAGAGAAATAGAGAGTGGACAGGAAGACGGGGGGTGGGGGGGAGAATAATAGACACCAGCAGTCCTGCTTCACCGCCTGTGAAGCGACTCCCCTGCAGGTGGGGAGCCAGGGGCTCGAACCGGGATCCTTAAACTGGTCCTTGCATTTTTTTAAAAAATATTTATTTCCTTTTTGTTGCCCTTGTTTTTTATTGTTGTAGTTATTATTGTTGTTATTGATTCCATCATTGTTGGATAAGACAGAGATAAATCGAGAGAGGAAGGTAGGACAGAGAGGGGGAGAGAAAGATAGACACCTGTAGACCTGCTTCACCGCTTGTGAAGCGACACCCCTGCAGGTGGGGAGCTGGGGGCTCTAGCCAGGATTCTTACGCTGGTCCTTGCGCTTTGCGCCACGTGCACTTAACCTGCTGCGCTACTGCTTGACTCCTGACTTACTCATCTTTTAAATTAAAAAAAGAACTGTGTATACCTTTGTTCTCAGCAGCACAATTTGTAATAGCCAAAACCTAGAAGCAACCCACTTCCAACAACTGGAAGCAAGACACTTTCCAACAACTGATGAGTGGCTGAGAAAGTTATGGTATATAAACACAATGGAATACTACTCAGCTATTAAAAATGGTTAATTCACCTTTTTCACTCCATCTTGGAGCTTGAAAAAAATTATGTTAAGTGAGATAAGCCAGAAACAAAAGGATGAATATGAGCTGATCTCATTCAGACAAGTTGAAAAATAAGATCAAGTGAGTCGGGTGGTAGCACAGCGGGTTAAGTGCATGTGGTGCAAAGCATAAGGACTGGCATAAGGATCCCAGTTCGAGCCCCCGGCTCCCCAGCTACAGGGGGGTCACTTCACAATTGATGAAGCAGGTCTGCAGGTGACTATCTTTCCCTCTCTCTATCCTTTCTTCCTCTCTCCATTTCTCTCTGTCCTATCTGACAGTGACGACATCTACAACAATAAAACAAGGGCAACACAAAGGAATAAATAAATAAACAAAAAAAAGACGAGCAGCAGATTGCTTTCTCTCCTCTCCTCTCCTCTCCTCTCCTCTCCTCTCCTCTCCTCTCCTCTCCTCTCCTCTCCTCTCCTCTCCTCTCCTCTCCTCTCCTCTCCTCTCTCGTATCAACTAGGAATACCAAAGGAGACCACCCGGGACCGAAACAAGACAGGACTAGAATGACCACAGGAACCCAGTAAATCACCCATGAGTACAAACACATGTGGCTGGTGACAGAGAGGAGAGAGGGGCCTAAGGAGAGATTAAGTGACTGCTAACAGTACAGCAGTTTATCAGTTGAGACACCACCTCCAGTCTGCTCCACCAACAAGGGGACAGCTGAAGGGAGGAAAGGACTCCCCAGAAACTCACCAAGTGCAACTCTGAGACTCCATTGCTACTACCCTCAGAATCTGGAGCAGCAACAGGGAGGGACACCAGGGGACAGAGATCTAACCTGGAAACTCAGGAGAAGACCTATACCTAGGTGGCATAGCTGAGGGGCTGTGAAAGTCTCTTTGCATAACCACTGGATTATCTCTGCCACACCCTGCTTTATCTCTTGGTCAGGAGTCAGTGATTAAACTAAGAAGCCAATTGATAGTTTAAAAGCCCTCAGGCTCCCATAGCCTACAGGGAAGAAAAAAAAAAGAGGCTTTTACACCACTGAGCTCCAACTCAGGGATTGAAAAAACTGTTAACTTCCACCACTGTAAACCCTTTAATTAACTTACTTAGACACAAGTCAATCCAGGCAATAGTGATCAATAATTTGAAAAGTACTGATAAAGGGAACTCATAATATATAAAATGGTTAAAACAAGAAAAACTGCTTGGTACTGGAACATGAACAGACACACTGACCAGTGGAATAGAATTGAGAGCCCAGAAGTGAGCCCCCACACCTACGGACATCTAATCTTTGACAAAGGTGCCCAGACTATTACATGGGGAAAGCAGAGTCTCTTCAACAAATGGTGTTGGAAACAATGGGTTGAAACATGCAGAAGAATGATACTGAATCACTGTATTTCACCAAATACAAAAGTAAATTCCAAGTGGATCAAGGACTTGGATGTTAGACCACAAACTATCAAATACTTAGAGGAAAATATTGGCAGAACTCTTTTCCACATAAATTTTAAAGACATTTTGAATGAAACGAATCCAATTACAAAGAAGACTAAGGCTAGTATAAACCTATGGGATTACATCAAATTAAAAAGCTTCTTCACAGCAAAAGAAACCACTACCCAAACCAAGAGACCCCTCACCGAATGGGAGAAGATCTTTACATGCCATCCATCAGACAAGAGTTTAATAACCAACATATTTAAAGAGCTTGCCAAACTCAACAAGAGAACTCTCCGAAGGCTAGAAATGGACCTACCCTATGACCCTGCAGTTCCTCTCCTGGAGATATATGCTAAGGAACCCAACATATCCATCCCAAAATATCTGTGTACACATATATTCTTAGCAGCACAATTTGTAATAGCCAAAACCTGGAAGCATCCCAGGTGTCCAACCACAGATGAGTGGCTGAGCAAGTTGTGGTATATATACACAATGGAATACTACTCAGCTGTAAAAAATGGTGACTTCACCATTTTTAGCAGATCTTGGATGGACCTTGAAAAAATCATGTTGAGTGAAATAAGTCAGAAACGGAAGAATATGGGATGATCTCACTCTCAGGCAGAAGTTGAAAAACAAGATCAGAAAAGGAAACACAAGTAGAACCTGAACTGGAATTGGCGTATTGCACCCAAGTAAAAGATTCTGGGGTGGGTGGGTGGGGAGAATACAGGTCCATGAAGGATGATAAATGACATAGTGGGGGTTGTATTGTTAAATGGGAAACTGGGAAATGTTATGCATGTACAAACTATTGTATTTACTGTTGAATGTAAAACATTAATTCCCCAATAAAGAAATAAATTAAAAAAAAAAAAAAAGCTTCACAGCAAAAGAAACCACTACCCAAACCAAGAGACCCCTCACCGAATGGGAGAAGATCTTTACATGCCATCCATCAGACAAGAGTAAGAGCTTGGCTTTCTCTCCTCTCCTCTCCCGGATCAACAAGGAATACCAAAGGAGACCACCCGGACCGAAACAAGACAGGACTAGAATGACCACAGAAACCCAGTAAATCACCCGTGAGTACAAACACGCGTGGCTGGTGACAGAGAGGAGAGAGGGGCCTAAGGAGAGATTAAGTGACTGCTAACAGTTCGACAGTTTGTCAGTGGAGACACCACCTCCAGTCTGCTCCACCAACAAGGGGACAGCTGAAGGGAGGAAAGGACTCCCCAGAGACTCACCAAGTACAACTCTGAGTCTCCATTGCTACTACCCTCAGAATCTGGAGCAGCAACAGGGAGGGACACCAGGGCACAGAGATCTAACCGGGAAACTCAGGAGAAGACCTATACCTCGGTGGCATAGCTGAAGGGCTGTGAAAGTCTCTTTGCATAACCACTGGATTATCTCTGCCACACCCTGCTTTATCTCTTGGTCAGGAGTCATTGATTAAGCCAAGAAGCCTATTGATAGTTTAAAAGCCCTCAGGCTACCATAGCCTACAGGGGAAAAAAAAAAAGGCTTTTACACCACTGAACTCCAACTCAGGGATTGAAAAACCTCTTAACTTATATAAAATGGTTAAAACAATAAGAAAAAATAATGGAGACTCGAACCAGGACAAGAGTCCAGCTAAAAGTCCTCCAGAGGGCAAAGCACAAAACAACGAGTTCAACATCCAAACATTAGCTAAGGAAATAATAACAGGAGTGAGTAAAGAATTTGAAAAAATTGTAATCAGAACTGCAGGAACAACAAATGAGAATATGGAAGAAAATTCTAATAATCTCATGGTTATTAGAGAGCTGAAAGCTGAAATTGCTGAGCTAAGAAGGCAACTAGCTGAACAAGCTAAAACAGTATCAGAGCAGGGCAACAAAATAGATGAACTCCAGAAAGCAGTAGAGGGCAGAGAGAATAGAATCAATGAGGCTGAAGACAGAATTAGCAAGATTGAGGATGAATTAGAGACAACTAAAGAAGAAGTAAGAATTCTCAAAAAGAGATTAAGAGATGCTGAAAACAACAACAGAGTCCTATGGGATGACTTCAAAAGAAACAATATACGCATTATTGGCTTACCAGAGGAAGAAAGAAAAGGGGAGGAAGAAAGCATTCTCCAGGCCATAATAGCTGAAAATTTCTCTAGTCTAGACAACACCAAAGACATAAAGATTCAAGAAGCCCAGAGGGTCCCAAACAGAATTAACCCAGACCTAAAGACACCAAGACATGTCATACTTAGATTGGAAAGGAATAAGGATAAAGAAAGGATCCTCAAGGCTGCAAGAGAAAAACAAAGAGTCACCTACAAAGGAAAACCCATAAGATTAGCAGCAGACTTCTCCATACAAACACTACAGGCCAGAAGAGAATGGCAAGATATCTATCGAGTGCTCAATGAGAAAGGCTTTCAGCCAAGAATACTATATCCTGCTAGACTGTCATTCAGACTAGATGGAAGCATCAAAACCTTCTCAGACAAGCAACAGTTGAAGGAAGCAACCATCACCAAGCCTGCCTTGAAAGAAGTTCTGAAAGGTTTCCTATAAACAACCAGACCACCACAAATAGAACATATATCAAAACACTCTAAAACTCTACAAGAATGGCGTTAAAATATCTTCAATCTTTGATATCAATAAATGTCAATGGCCTGAATTCACCTATTAAAAGACACAGAGTAGGAAGATGGATCAGAAAACACAACCCAACAATATGTTGTCTACAGGAAACTCACCTAACGCAACAAGACAAACACAGACTTAAAGTGAAAGGATGGAAAACTATCATTCAAGCCAATGGCCCACAAAAAAGGGCAGGAACAGCTATTCTCATATCTGACATGATAGACTTGAAAATAGATAAGATTAAAAAAGATAGGAATGGACACTACTTAATGCTCAGAGGATCAGTCAATCAAGAGGACTTAACAATTATTAATATCTATGCACCCAATGAGAAGCCATCTAAATACATCAAACTTCTACTGAAAGAGCTACAGCAATATATTAACAGTAACACAATCATAGTAGGGGACTTCAACACCCCACTATCTCAACTTGACAGATTATCCAGGAAGAAAATCAGTAAAGACATAAGGGAGCTAAATGAAGAGATAGATAACCTAGAACTATTGGACATTTTCAGAGTCATTCAGAGCAAGTTGTGGTATATATACACAATGGAATACTACTCAGCTGTAAAAAATGGTGACTTCACCGTTTTCAGTCGATCTTGGATGGACCTTGAAAAAATCATGTTGAGTGAAATAAGTCAGAAACAGAAGGATGAATATGGGATGATCTCACTCTCAGGCCGAAGTTGAAAAACAAGATTAGAAAAGAAAACACAAGTCGAACCTGAAATGGAATTGGAGTATTACACCAAAGCAAAAGACTCTGGGGTGGGTGGGTGGGTGGGGAGAATACAGGTCCATGAAAAATGATGAATGAAATAGTGGGGGTTTTATTGCTAAATGGGAATCTGGGGAATGTTATGCATGTAAAAAAAAAAAAAAGAAGTAGAAACGCAAAGCAGAAATTGACTGAGTTTGGAGTATGGCACCAAAGTAAGAAAGCAGAAGTATACTAGAGTTTGCAGTGAGTACCTCCCTAATACTTCCTCTCCACTTTTCCAAGCTTTGGGTCCATGATTGCTCAACAATTTGTTTGGCTTTGTATGTTAACTCTCTTTTCAGTCACCAGGTTCCAGGTATCATCAGGATGCCGGCCAGACTTCCCTGGATTGAAGACACCACCAATGTGTCCTGGAGCTCAGCTTCCCCAGAGACCCATCCTACTAGGGAAAGAGAGAGGCAGACTGGGAGTATGGACCGACCAGTCAACGCCCATGTTCAGCGAGGAAGCAATTACAGAAGCCAGACCTTCTACCTTCTGCAACCCTCAATGACCCTGGGTCCATGCTCCCAGAGGGATAGAGAATGGGAAAGCTATTGGGGGAGGGGGTGGGATATGGAGATTGGGCGGTGGGAATTGTCTGGAGTTGTACCCCTCCTACCCTATGGTTTTGTTAATTAATCCTTTCTTAAATAAAAAAAAAAAAAAGAGTAAGAGCTTGCCAAACTCAACAAGAAGACAACAAATAACCCCATCCAAAAATGGGGGGAGGACATGGACAGAATATTCACCACAGAAGAGATCCAAAAGGCTGAGAAACACATGAAAAAATGCTCCAAGTCTCTGATTGTCAGAGAAATGCAAATCAAGACAACAATGAGATACCACTTCACTCCTGTGAGAATGTCATACATCAGAAAAGGTAACAGCAGCAGCAAATGCTGGAGAGGGTGTGGGGTCAAAGGAACCCTCCTACACTGCTGGTGGGAATGTCAGTTGGTCCAACCTCTGTGGAGAACAGTCTGGAGAACTCTCAGAAGGCTAGAAATGGACCTACCCTATGACCCTGCAATTCCTCTCCTGGGGATATATCCTAAGAACCCAAAACACCCATCCAAAAAGATCTGTGTACACATATGTTCTTGGCAGCACAATTTGTAATAGCCAAAACCTGGAAGCAACCCAGGTGTCCAACCACAGATGAGTGGCTGAGCAAGTTGTGGTATATATACACAATGGAATACTACTCAGCTGTAAAAAATGATGACTTCACCATTTTCAGCAGGTCTTGGATGGACCTTGAAAAAATGATGTTGAGTGAAATAAGTCAGAAACAGAAGGATGAATATGGGATGATCTCACTCTCAGACCGAAGTTGAAAAACAAGATCAGAAAAGGAAACACAAGTAGAACCTGAACTGGAATTGGCATATTGCACCAAAGTAAAAGACTCTGGTGGGGAGAATACAGGTCTATGAAAGGTGATAAATGACATAGTGTGGGTTGTATTGTTAAATGGGAAAGTGGGGAATGTTATGCATGTACAAACTATTGTATTTACTGTTGAATGTAAAACATTAATTCCCCAATAAAAAATAAATTAAAAAAGAAAGAAAAACAAGATCAAAAGGGAAAACACCAAGCATAAGTTGGACTGGAGTTGGCATATTGCACCAAAGTAAAAGACTGGTGGGTGCGGGTAGGAGCTTTTAGGTCCTAATGGTATAGAAGGATCTAGGTTAGAGTGTTTTGCAGAAAACTAAGAAATTTTATATATGTACCAAAGAACTATTGTAAACCATCAATTTCTCCCCCCAAATAAATATTTATGAGATACAGAGGAGGAGAGAAAGAACCATAGCATCATTTTGGCACATGAGGATTAAAAAATTGTAATTATCCCTAAGGTACCTGTAAGTAATTTCTGTTGTTATGGAAAAGGTGCAGGGAAAATCCTCAGTGAAGAAGACCATACTCACCACACAGGTAGCTTCATCAAATTTGTTTCCCCAAATATAGATGTTAGAGAGGACGAGGTTTTCCTGCATTGCTTGGGAAAGGTCCACTAGTCCTTTTCCCCTGATATTGTTGCTGACAACTGATAACCTATGGAGACACAAAAAGCCACAACCCTGGAGAGCAGAAGCTTCACCTACAGCAAACAGATAAATTATTAACAACACTCAATACATGTATTCTTGTAGAGATCCAGCCTCATTCTTTACTCTATTTTTGTTCACTGTAGCAGTCAGTGAAAACACTAGCTATGTAATTCCTAAAATTCCAGGAAATTATTTGTGTAACTGGATGTTTCATATGCCAAGTAGAGCAAAGAGCTACTGACATTCTGGAAATTCCCAGTCTTTTTCATATTACTGAGTAAACATTTAAGGGTGAGCTACAAATATTATTTTCTTCTTTTTTTTTTTTTAGGTTTTGAACACATTGAATGATACTGATTTCTGTTAGAATTCAGAAAATAAAGCATTAAGAATTTGCTCAGTAAGTAGTTATAACAAGAATCTATTTTTTTTACTATAATTTTTAAAAGAACATTACTTTCAAAAAACACATTGAAATGTTTATGGTTACATATCAGCTTGGAAAAAGAGTTTCCATATTACATCATGAATATTAAGAATGAATAAGTTTAGATGGGGCCAGATAGTGATGCACTTGGTTGAATACACATCTTGCAGTGTGCAAGGACTTGGGTTCAAGTCCCTGGTCCACACCTATAGGGGAAGACTGCTGAGGATCTCTCTCTCTCTCTTCCTCTTTTTCCCCCTCTCCATTTCAATCTGTCTCTATCCAATAAATAAATAAATTTTTTAAAAATAACAGGTTTGAGGGAGTCGGGCTGTAGTGCAGCGGGCTAAGCGCAGGTGGCGCAAAGCACAAGGACTGGCATAAGGATCCTGGTTTGAACCCCGGCTCCCCACCTGCAGGGGAGTCACTTCACAGGTGGTGAAGCAGGTCTGCAGGTGTCTATCTTTCTCTCCTCCTCTCTGTCATCCCCTCCTCTCTCCATTTCTCTCTCCTATCCAACAACGACAACAACAATAATAACTACAACAATAAAACAACAAGGGCAACAAAAGGGAATAAATAAATAAAATAAATATAAAAAAATTTTTAAAAATAACAGGTTTGAGTAACTACCCTATAGTTTCAAATTTATCTGTTATTTTGAATAGATATAAAACCATACTAACGCCTTGAGACTCCTGTTATGGGAGGCAAGAGTTTTACTGAGATAGTTTGCTCCTGCATTTTCTATTCTGTTAAAAGAAAGATCTATGACTTCCAGGGTAGTATTGGTCTTTAGCACATCAGCCAAGAACACCATTGCATCTTGAGTTATTCTATTGCTGGGAAAGGAAAAAAAAAAATGTTATGTTTGGAAATATTCAGTGCTGTTCTTTTTAGTCAGAAAAACAATGTTTGAAAGTTGTTAACACCAAACTATACTTTTTAAAATAAGTATTTATTTATTTTCTCTTGTGTTGCCCTTGTTTTTTATTGTTGTTGCAGTTATTATTGTTGTTATTGACGTCATTGTTGTTGGATAGGACAGAGAAATGGAGAGAAGAGGGGAAGACAGAGGGGGAGAGAAAGATAGACACCTGCAGATCTGCTTCATCGCCTGTGAAGTGACTCTCCTGCAGGTGGGGAGCAGGGGGCTTGAACTGGGATCCTTGTGCTGGTCCTTGCATGTGAGCTTTGCAGCACGTGAGCTTAACCCTTTGCACTACTGCCCGACTTCCCAAAACTATACTTAAAAAAAAAATATTTATGGGAGTCGGGCTGTAGCGCAGCGGGTTAAGTGCAGGTGGCGCAAAGCACAAGGACCGGCATAAGGATCCCGGTTCGAACCCTGGCTCCCCACCTGCAGGGGAGTCGCTTCACAAGCAGTGAAGTAGGTCTGCAGGTGTCTATCTTTCTCTCCTCCTCTCTGTCTTCCCCTCCTCTCTCTATTTCTCTCTGTACTATCCAACAACGACAACAACAATAATAACTACAACAATAAAACAACAAGGGCAACAAAAGGGAATAAATAAATATTAAAAAAATATTTATTTATTTAAAAAATTAATTATGGTCTTTATTTGATAGAGACAGCCAGAAATCAAGAGGGGCTGGGGGGGGTGAGATAGAAGGGGAGACAGAGGGTCACCTGCAGCCCTGCTTCACCACTCATGAAGCTTCCCCCCTACAGGTGGGGACGCTCGGGAAGAAGCACCCTCAGGCTATCCCAGCATCGAAGTCTCGGAGCCGTAAAGCAATTCCAAGTGGGGACCAGACTTGAACCTGGGTCTTTGTGCACTGTAACATGTGTGCTCAACCAGGTGTGCCACCACCTGGCCCTATTTATTTATTTATTAGAAAGGTTGGAGGAGAGAAAGAACCAGACATCACTGTGGTACATGTGCTGCCAGGGATTGAACTCAGGACCTCATGCTTGAGAGTCCAATGCTTTATCCATTGCGTCACCTCCTGAATCACTATACTTTCTATTTAAGTATCAACTTTAGTCACTCAATTTCAAAAAGTTAATGCTAATAATTTGCTTAAAATATTGCTTCTAAATGGTCAGGAAGGTGGCTCAGCAGGCAGAGCACAGGACTTGCATACCTAAGGCCCTGGGTTCCATCACTGGGAACCACATGTGCTAGAGTGGAACAGAGCCCATTAAAAAATCCTAACAGGACAGAGGACCTAGTGGAGGTTGTATTGTTATATGGAAAACTGGGAAATGTTATGCATGTACAAACTATTGTATTTACTGTTGACTGTAAAATATTAATTCCCCAATAAAGAAATTAAAAAAAAAAGTCCTAATGGGGCCAGCAAGATGGGAGAGTGTGTTGCTTGGCCACGTGCTCAGCCCAGATTTAAGCCTGGTGCTAGGTCTATCTCTCTTTTTGCTTCTCTGACTCACTCTTTCCATCTGAAAAAGTCAGCCCAAGAGCTTTGAAGCCCACAGACAACCAAATGAAATGGAATTTATTATTATTACTATTACTACTATTATTTAGCTTTAGCAAAGATGAGAATTTATTTAGCAGAGGCACAACTGTGGAACTGATGTTAAGAAATCAGAAACACTTGATTCAAAGCTACTCAAAATATGTGAGATTTTAGAGTTTCTGGTTTAATGTGTGGCCTTGGTTCACCCACGTTGTTCATATGTCTGTGTCCATGTTGTCTTCACTTTTCTGATGTCTTTTCTTCTATGACACGGAGCTGGGAAATGGAACCCACGTGTAGACAATTGTGCTGTAAACCATTAACCTCCAAATAAAATGAAAAAGAAATATGTGGAATACACATACATTTAATTGAGAAAAGGAAGGAGAGAAGCCCTCCTGTAAGAGTATGGACTTGAAGTATCGTACGTGGAGTGAACTGTTTAGCTAAAGGTATAGCCCATCATTGAGAAAGAAAGTATGGGCAGAAGATAGATCTGATATAAAAGAAATACTGCTTCCACTCTGTTTCACACAATCAGATTGCTCATACAAGTTGTCAAGAGACATCATATAGATGTAAAATAAATAAACACCAAGACTTAAAAGGAGTCAACAGTGACTTCAGTTTCTCATCTTTGTAAGTAATGTGCAGCAGAGCATCCTAGGTGCTACAAATATTCACACAAATTATTCCTGTGGTTTTTAGATGACCAGCTGTGTCAACTGTCTCTTACCAGCTGACGTCAAGATAGCGAAGGCTACTGTTCAGGAACAAGGCATCACACAAGTATTTCATGCCATAGTTTGTAATCCCATGCTTACACACGTGGAGTTCAGCAAGGTGGTAGTTTTCCTTCAGCATGTTGCTGAGGTGAACTGTGGACTCTTCCTAAAAAATAGGCAAAATATATATTTTTTCCTAAATATCACTTTTTTTTGGGGGGGGGGGGCTAGATAGCATAATGCCTGAGGTTTTAAAATTCCTGCATCACCATAGACCAGAGCTGAGCAGTGCTCTGGTAAAGTGGAGAAGCAATTACAGAAGCCAGAATTTCCACCTTCTGCTCCCCATAAATATCTTTGGTCCATACTCCCAAAGGGATAAAGAATAGGGAAGCTTCGGGAGTCAGGCGGTAGCGCAGCGAGTTAAGTGCAGGTGGCGCAAAGCACAAGGACCAGCATAAGGATACTAGTTCGAGCCCCCTGCTCCCCACCTGCAGGGGAGGCACTTCACAGGTGGTGAAGCAGGTCTGTAGGTGTCTATCTTTCTCTCCCCCTCTCTATCTTCCTCTCCTCTCTCCATTTCTGTCTGTCTTATCCAACAATGACATCAATAATAACTACAACAATAAAACAACAAAGGCAACAAAAGGGAATAAATAAATATAAAAAAATTAGAAAAAAAGAATAGGGAAGCTTCCAATAGAGGGGATGGGATGTGGAACTCTGGTGGTGAGAACTGTAGGGAGTAGTACCCCTCTTATCCCACAATCTTTTCAGTCATTATTAAATCACTATTTAAAAAATAAAAGAGCACATCTCCCAGCCTCACAATATTGAGTTATGGCCACATGATAATAAAAAAAAAAACACAAAATAAAATAAATGTTGTGATGCAGTACACTGGTTGACCATAGGAAGTCGGGCACAGAATCAGCTGATGTCAACCGTGAGCACAGAGCATACAGTGATCTGTGCAAATGCACAGTGTACTGTGAGTGGATCTGGTCTGTGCAAATGTACAAAGCATTGTGGGTGGACCAAACAGACTTAAAAGCACAGCCAGCCAGAAGTCAGCTCTCTTTGGCTGCTGCATCTTCTGGTCAGACGCATCTTGGGTAAAACTTTGAGGTATCAGCCATGGCTACTTCCCCTGGGAACTGAACAGGTATGACTCAGCTAGCCAGTAAACTCTAAGACTCCCCTAGAGCCATGAGTAACCTATACCTCGGCTGATAATTGTTTATCTCATAGGACTGAATTTTTGATAAATACTCATGGACTTTATGGACCTAGAATATCCTTTTTTATTTTTTTTAATATTTATTCCCTTTTATTGCCCTTGTTTTTTCTTTTATTGTTGTAGTTACTGTTATTGTTGTTATTGATGTTGTTGTTGGATAGGACAGAGAAATGGAGAGAGATGGGGAAGACAGAGAGGGGGAGAGAAAAGTAGACACCTGCAGACCTGCTTCACCACCTGTGAAGCGACTCCCCTGCAGGTGGGGAGCCGGGGGCTCGAACTGGGATCCTTACGCTTTGCACCATGTGCACTTAACCCACTGAGCTATTGCCCGACTCCCGGACTTAGAGCATTCTTAACCCCTGATGATAACTGCTTATTTTGCAGTACCTAAAATAACGTCCCATGCCTTTTTACTGCCCTAATAAAACCTTGTTTCCTTTAAACCAACTCTCAGCCGTCCCTCAGCCAAATTCATTATATTTGGCAGCAGCCAAAGCCCCTTTTAATTTTTAGTTACATTAAATAAATAAATAAATACTAAAAATAAAATATTTTGTGGCAGTTTATGCTTCTTCCGAACATGTTGTTCTTTCAATAAGCACAGTTAAGACAACTCTCTTACAGTCTATATTCCTGTGGCCTGACTGAAGGAAGAGTGTTGACCTGTCAACACCCATGTCCAGTATAGAAGCAATTACAGAAGCCAGACCTCTGACTTTCTGTGCTCCATAGAGATCTTTGGTCCATATCCCCAGAGGGATGAAGAATAGGGAAGCTTCCAATGGAGGGGGTGGGGTATGGCACTCTGGTGGTGTGAATTGTATGAACTGTACCCCTCTTATCCCACAACCTTGTCAACCATTATTACAACACTACTACTAATAAATATAATAACAGAAGTTGAAAAATAAGAGAACACAAAGCAGAACTTGGACTGGAGTTGGTGTACTGCACCAAAGTAAAAGACTCTGGGGGTGGAGGGGTAGGTACAGGTCCTGGAACATGATGGCAGAGGAGGACCTAGAAGGGGTTAAATTATTATGTGGAAAACTGAGAAATGTTACACATGTACAAACTACTGTATTTTACTGTTGACTGTAAACCATTACCCACCCCACAAAGAAAAAAATTACCATCACCAGAGTTCTGTATGCCATTTCTTCCATTGGAAGCTTTCCTATTCTTTATCTCTCTGGGAGTATAGACCCAGGATCATTATGGGGTGCAGAAGGTGGAAGGTCTGGCTTCTGTAATTGCTACTGCACTATACAAGGGCATTGTCAGGTAAATCCATACTCCCAGCCTGTTTCTATCTTTCCCTAGTGGGGCAGGGCTCTGGAGAGGTGGAGTTCTAAGGTACATTGGTGAGGTCATCTGTCCAGTTAAGTCAGGTTGGCATCATGGTAGCATCTGCAACTTGGTGGCTGAAAAAGCATTAAGATATAAATCAGAACAAATTGTTTAATAATCAGGGACCTAAAGGTAAGACTATAGCAGATGAAATTTGGGGTCTCCATTCTGAAAAAGGCTAGTAGATCTATTGTAGGTTTATTCCAAGGAGCCCTTGACTTTACTAATTTTTTCTTGAGCCTGACAGCTAACATGCAGGTGGGCTAAAGGTATTGTCTGGGGAGATGGTGTCAGAGTTGGAAATAGGACTAAAAAGCTGCATCATGGAAAAGAATAGCTCTCCAGTTCGGAAAAAGTATATAAATATTGTTAACTGTAAATCCCATTGATTTGATCTGGGGTCCATATTCAGCATAGGAGCCCGTATAACCTCTGCATCCCTGTAGGTCTGAACTCACATTCTGTAGTCATAGCTAAGAACATTCTAGGCTGCACTCATTGCAGGACCCATCTTCCTCGAGTGGCAGAGTATGTTGACCCAACCTCCCTCTGGAGAATGGGGCACTCCCTACCATTGTTGACCCACATCAAGGGCAAGGTCCTATAGAAGCCTATAAGAGGGTCCACTATATTGTTCCTGATGGAGATGACCAATGACAGTGCAGAGAGGGATCTGTTAGAGGTCTAGGCCCATCATGTCTATGTGGGAATCCCAGGATTTCCTGACTTTGGCCCTGGATGATGGGTGGCTTGGTAGTGACCAAAAGAGTCATCATTGAAGTATGCCACTCTCTTGCCCTTATCCAGCTTTTGTAGTCCTTACTTTGTCTGGCAAGGTTAGCCTTAGAGTGACTGAGAGAAGTAAAATAGGAAGTAGGTTAGGAGAGTATCTAGGTCTAAGTCAAAACTATTTGATTAAGTACTTTTATGGTACTTAATTTAAAAAGTATCTTTTCAGATCTTTCTACTTGCTGCACTTAATGAGTCACTGCAAACTACTGAGCACATTTAAATTAAGTTGTATATTTTCCCTTAAGTTATGGATACATGTACACATGTGTTCTGTCTCATGGGCCCTCATCTATACCTAGGTTTTGTGGCTTTGTTAGGAAGTGCACCACTTGATATGGAATTGGGGAGCCCTATGAGCTAGGAACAGACTCACCAGAGTAATGGAGCTAAAGGGTTGACATTCCACACCTGGCATCTCTGGACACTGTCCAAAGTGAAATGTGGTTGCATTGCTTTGGTTGAGCTCAGAAGATGCAGTATCAATTGTTCTATTTTTTTTAAATATTTATTTTATTTATTCCCTTTTGTTGCCCTGTTTTATTGTTGTAGTTATTATTGTCGTAGTTGTTGGATAGGACAGAGTGAAATGGAGAGAGGTGGGGAAGACAGAGAGGGGGAGAGAAAGATAGACACCTGCAGACCTGCTTCACCGTTTGTGAAGCAACTCCCCTGCAGGTGGGGAGCTAGGGCTCGAACGGGGATCCTTATGCTGGTCCTTGTGCTTTGCACCACCTGCGCTTAACCTGCTGTGCTACAGCCTGACTACCAATTGTTTTATTTTTTTTAATGCTTTTCAGCCACCAAGTTGCAGAAGCTACCATGATACCGACCTCATTTCCCTGAGCAGATGACCTCACCAATAAGTTCTGGAACCCATCCTCCCCAGAGCATTACCCCACTAGGGAAAGGTAGAAACAGGCTGGGGGTATGGATTGACCTACATATGGATTAACGCCTACGTCCAGCAGAGAGACAATTGCAGAAGCCAGAACTCCCACCTTCTGCACTCCATAAAGATCTCTGGTCCATACTCTTAGAGGGATAAAGAGTAGGGAACTTTTTAACGGAGGGGATGGGATGTGGAACTCTGGTGGTGAGAATTACTTGGTGGTGTACTTATACTCTGATTGTGAGAATTACACTCTGGTGGTGAGAATTACCTTCTTATCCCATAATCTTGGCAATCATTACTAAATCACTAATAAAAATTATTAAAAAAAATGAAACAGTCATTCTAGAAGAAGAAAAAATAACTGGTCCCATCATGTAGTGAGTGTATAAACTCCAAACCACTGTTCTCTTAAGAGTCTAAGCTTTTCTATTCCTGTCATATTTCCTGGACTTTGCTGTTGATTTCCATGATCAACAGTGTTTTAGATGAAGTTCAGTGATATTTTCTGCTCTTGACATTTTTTATGATGCATTCATTAGCCCTGTGATGTGTCTGTTTCTTCTTTTATATCATCATAAATTTTACATTTTGCTTTTGCTTTCTGACCACAGAATTAAAAAAAAAATTATCTTTTTTATTTGTTTATTGGATAGAGATGCCAGAAATTGAGAGGGAAGGGGGTGATAGAGAGGGAGAAAGAGACGGAGACACCTGCAACACTGCTTACCAACTCGCAAAGCTTTGCTCCTGCAGGTGGGGACTGGGGACTTGAACCTGGGCCCTTGTGCATTGTAACATGTACACTCAACCAGGTGCGCCACCACCCGGCCCCTCACAGACTTTTTTAAAAAGATATTTTTACATAAAAGGGGAGAGAGAGGAAGAGGAGAGGGAAGGAGAGAGAGAAGGAGAGATGGACAGAGAGAGAAAGAGCGTCTATAGCACTGCAGCTCCCCTCTGCCCCCACCCCAGTGCAGTAGGAGCTGGGCTCGAACCTGGGTCAGGTGCATGACCAGCAGGCAAACTCCCAGGTGAGCTTGCTCTCATTTTCTTTTTTCCTCACAGGTTGACTCCCTGAGAATTTGAGCTTATGTAAACAACAAGATGATATGTTCACTGCTTAAATAAGCAATATCTAAGATCATCTGTAGTTATAAAAGCCTCATCAAAAACTGCAATTTCCCATTTTATTTTATTGTATTATCATCACTGGGGATTCACCTCTCCAGAATGACTTATTCAGAGAGTGAGAGAGAAGAGAGAGAGGAGGAGCAAAGAGGTAGAGAGAGACAGATAGAAACACAGACACACACACACACGCACGCACGCACGCACGCACGCACGCACGCACAGAGAGAGAGAGAGAGATATCAAAGCACCAAAACTTCCTTTACTGAAATGGGAGCTGGGCTTGAACACAAGTCATGCACATGTCAAAGTAACACCTTTCAGGTGAACTATTTTGTTGATTCAAGATTTTCCATTAAATGAAAGCTTTTATGTGTAGTTTAGAAGATATAACTGCAGTTCTCAAGGTAGGGGAGACAGCATAATGGTTACACAAAAAGATTCTCATGCTTGAGACTCTGAGGTCTCAGTCTCAGTACACTGTCCCACCGTAAGCCAGAGCTGAGCAGTGTTCTGGTGAAAACAAACAAACAAACAAATAAATAAAGGGGCCAGGCAGTGGCACATACATTAAGAGCACACACTACAGTGCACAAGGACCCGGGTCAAGTCCCTGCTCCCCAGCTGCAGGGGGAAAGGTTTACAAGCAGTGAAGCAGGGCTGCAGGTCACTGTCTCTTTCCCTCTCCCTCGCCTCAATTTCTATGTCTATCCAATAAATTTTAAAAAAAAGATAAAAAAAAAGAAAAACTATAGTTCTTAAAAAATATGACTCACTCATGGGAGTCGGGCGGTAGCGTAGCGGGTTATGCGCATGTGGCGCAAAGAACAAGGACCGGCCTAAGGGTCCCGGTTCAAACCCCCTGCTCCCCACCTGCAGGGGAGTTGTTTCACAGGCAGTGAAGTAGGTCTGCAGGTGTCTGTCTTTCTCTCCCCCTCTCTGTCTTCCCCTCCTCTCTCCATTTCTCTCTGTCCTATCCAATGATGACATCAATAACAACAACAATAATAACTACAATAAAAAGACAGCAAGAGCAACAAAAGGGAAAATAAATAAATAAAATAAAAAAATATGACTCACATGGCCATAAGCCTGGACAACCTCTGGTAGCACGTTATTTAGTTTGTGCTTTCATATTACAACAGGTGAAGCACACAGACTGTCATCATTCTGAGAACATACCTGTTCGCCATAGAGAACGGGTCGGTTTATGTTGATCCCCATAACTGTTTGATTCTGAGTGAGGACGGTAGCAAATGCTATCACACTCTGCATTCCCTGAAAACAGAAAAATAGCCACAAAGGGAGCTGACGCATACATCTGTTCCTCACCCTGAATAAATATTTCAAGATCGTCAATCAAATTGGGTCTTGAAAAAGTTTCAGCATCTCCTGCAAATCAATAAAGTGATAATGAAGTTGGAAAAGAGTGAAGTGTTAAAACGCCCTTCCTCTGCCTCCACAGCGCCGCCCATCCTGTCCACTCAAGAGAAGCACCATCTGGGATGGTGGACTCTGGGGCCCCGTCTGCCATCAACTGGCACCTCAGCCTCAGAGCACTTGGCTATCTTCCTCACAAATACAGGACAATTGGATTGCAGACTGTTAAAACAGTTTATGTGGAGTAAGGAAGTGGTGCCCCCAGTTGAGCACACAAATTACCATGTGCAAGGACTTGGCTTCAAGCCCCCGCTCCCCACCTGCAGGCGGCAAGTTTCACAAGCGGTGGAGCAAGGCTGCAGGTGTCTCTTTTCCCCTTCTCTAGCCTCCTTCCTCCTATTTCCTTCTCAATGTCTGCCTCTAGCCAATAAATAAATGCATCAAATATTTTGAAATATTATTTATTTATAAAGGGGATGTAGAGAGGGAACCTGAATATCACCCTGGCGTATGCAAAGTTGGGCATCAAACTCAGGGCTATTTGCTCTAGAGTCCAATGCTTCATCCACTGAGCCACATCCCTTCTGGGCCACTTTTCTTCTTCCTTTCCTTAACTTTATTTTAATGAGAGAAAGATACAGAGAGAGACAGAGACAGAGACTAGAGCACTGCTCAGTTCTGATTTATGGTGGTGCTGGGGATTGATCTGGAGATCTCAGAACCTCAGGCATGAAAGTCTGTTGCAGAACCATTATGCTGTCTCCCCAGCCTGAGGGCCAGTCTTTTTCTTCCTCTCTCTCTTTCTTTCTTTTTCAATTTTATTTATTTATTAATGAAAAAGATAGGAGTAGAGAGAGAGTCAGACATCACTCTGGTACATGTGCTGCCAGGGATTGAACTCAGGACCTCATGCTTGAGAGTCCAGTTCCTTAGCCACTGTACCACCTCCCAGGCCACCCGAGGGCCACTCTTTATTAATGTTTTCCCAACTAGAACTGTTTATAAAACATTTTTATTTCATTTTAATGAGAAAGATACAGAAATACACACAGAGAAAGACCAGAGCACTGCTCAACTCTAGCTGATGGCCATACTGGTGATTGTACCTGGGACCTCAGAGTCTCAGGCATGATAGTCATTTGCAGAACCATGATGCTCTCTCTTCAGTCCTCCCAACTAGAACTTAAGCTTTCTTTCCTTTTTTTTTTTAAATTTCTTTAATTAGTCATAAAGATAGAGAGAGAAAGAACCAGAAATCACTCTGGTACACGTGTTGCTGGAGATTGAACTCAGGACCTCACCACCCTTGAGAGTCCGGTGCTTTATCCACTGAGTCACCTCCTAAACCACAAGTTTTTTTTTTTTTTTTTTCTGGAGCATTGCTCAGCTCTGGTTTATGGTGGTGCAGGGGATTGAACCTGGCACTTTGGAGCCTGAGGCATGAGAGTCTTTTTGCATAGCCATTATGCTACCTACCTCCATCCTAATACTTAACTCTTCTAAGGGCAGAAGATACCCTTGTATCTTTAGAAGCTAGGGTTGTGACAGGTAAATGTAAACTATCACTGAATTGATGTTTTCCCAGAACGGTACCTTTTGGTTTTATTTTGATTTATTTTAATTTTATGTCATCCCCAGGGATGTACCACTCTTGAGGTACTTTTTTAGGTAGGGTAGAGGCAGACAGAGGGAGAGTGGGTAAGATACCCAAGTACTGAAGCTTCCTGCAGTAAAATGGGGACTAGGTTTGAACCTGAGTTGTGTGCATGACAAAGCAGTCAGCCTATCCAGATGAGCTATTTTGCCAATCCTACTGGCTGCCTTTTATTTTTTCTTCCCTCCAGGGTTACTGCTGGGGCTCGGTGCCTGCACTACAGATCCACTGCTCCTGGGGGCCATTTTTTTCCTTTTTTATTGGAGAGGACAGAAAGAAACTGAGAGGGGTTGGGGAGAGAAAGACACCTGCAGACCTGGTTCACCGCTTATGAAGCAAACCCCCTGCAGGTGGGGAGCTGGAGGTTCAAACTGAGATCCTTGCACAGATCCTTGGACTTAATACTATGTGCTCTTAACCGAGTGCACCACTTCTGGCACCAGCTTTTTTTTTAGTTACTAGGGTTGGCTGCATGATCTAGCCACTGTTCCTGGCAGCCATTTTCCCCCCTTTTTAAAAAAATTTATTTATTTGATAGCACAGAGAGAAGTGTAGAGGGGAGGGTGAGATGGAGAGGGAGAGGGAGAGGGAGAGAGAGAAATCTGCAGCACTTGCTTTACCATTCTTAAAGCTTCCCCCCAACCCCCACAGGTGGGGAGCAAGGCTTGAACCTTGGTCCTTGCACATGGTAACATGTGAGCTTAACCAGGTGTGCCACCACCCAGCCCAGTGGCTTTTTTTTTTTTTTTTTTGTCTCTAGGGTTATCACTGGGGCTTGGTGCCTGCACTACAAATGCACTGCTCCTAGAGCATGTTTTTCCCCTTTTGTTGCCCTTGTTGTTTATCATTGTTGCTATTATTATTGTTGCTGTTGCTGGACAGAATAGAGAGAAATCGATAGAGGACGGGAAGACAGAGAGGGGGAGAGAAAGATAAACGGGAGAGAAAGATAAACACTTGCAGACCTGCTTCACTGCCGGTGAAGCGACTTCCCTGCAGGTGGGGAGCCCGGGGCTTGAATCTGGGGCTTGAACCAGGATCCTTATGCCAGTCCATGCGCTTCGCGCCATGTGTGCTACCACCCCCACACCCACCGCAGTGGCTGTCTTTTTAAAGCCTCACAATCTATCATCCCCAAAGCCTCTGTCCATCTTATAGTTCACATGCCCCCGCCCCATGATCCTGTTTTTTTAAATTAATTATTTATTTTGGGTAAAGACAGAGAAACTGAGAAAGCAGAGGGAAATAGGGAGAGAGACACCTGCAGCCTTGTTTCACTGCTCACAAAGCACGGCCCCCTCCCCGTAGAAGGGGGTCTTGAGCCTGGGTCCTTGAGCACCATAATGTGCGCCACCTCCTGGCCTCTGCCCTGGCAATTCTGTATGATTCTGAGGCTGTGCTATAGCTAGCAGGCTTTAAGGTTTGACAGTATGATTGCAAAAACAAAGCCTGGAATTCTAAGATGGCCTAAAACATGGCTTTGTACCCGAGGGCAGATACAGTCTTACAGCAGCTGTCAGAGTTATTTTAGATTTTTATGCAACTCACTACGATATATATATATATATTTTTTTAAATAACAATTGTACATTATATTGGGTTGTTGGAAAAGTTCTGAAATATTTTTCTTAATTAAAATTTTTTTCCTTAATATTTATTTACTTACTTATTTTAACACCAGAGTACTGCTCAGCTCTGGCTTATGGTGGTGTAGGGGACTGAACCTGGGACCTTTTGGTGACTCAGGCATGAAAGTCTTTTGCATAACTGTTAAGCTATTTCCCCCACCCCAGCCCCCAACATATTTTTCTATGTTTTTCTCTGCAAATGTGTCATGACTTTTCCAGCATTCCAATACTAACGGAGTAGCATCAGTTTACAACTTAAATCAAGACAGTCTTTATATTAAAAAAACAAAACAAACAAAAAACTAAGTTACAGGGAACAGAGAGATAGCTCATCCTCTAGGGCATGGGCCTCACCATGCATGTGTGTGTGGTCCAGGGTTTGCACCTTAGTGGCGATGCTATGGTACCAGAGGAAGTTCATGGTGTGGTGTTCCTCTCTCTCATTTTTTCTCTCTCTCCCTCTCCCTCTCTCTTCCTTTCTCCCTCCTTCCCTCTCTCTTTCTCTCTGAATGAAATAACAGTAAGGAACACTAAAATAGCATATATGCAAGCCCTAGCTCAGGAAAAGTGTAGGAGAACCCAGATTCAACCCTTCAGTCCCTACCTGCAAAGTAAGAAGCTTCACGATCAGTGGAGCAGAGCTTCAGGTGTCTCTGCTTCACCCCTGCCCTCTCAACTTCTCTGTCTCTATCAAAGACTAAATAAAATAAAAAGAAAGACTATGTATAGAAGTTTGAGAATATTTTATAAGAGTGGGTATTCTGGGGAGTTGGGCGGTAGCTCAGTGGGTTAAGCGCATGTAGCGCAAAGCACAAGGACAGGGATGAGAATCCTGGTTCGAGCCCCTGGCTCCCCACCTGCAGGGGAACCGCTTCACAGGCCGTGAAGCTGGTGTGCAGATGTCTATCTTTCTCTCCCCCTCTCTGTCTTCCCCTCTTCCCTCCATTTCTCTCTGTCCTATCCAACAACAATAACATCAACAACAATAACTACCACAACAATAAAAACAAGAGCAACAAAAAGGAAATAAATAAATAAAAGAAAAAAATTTAAAAAAAGAGTGGGTATTCTGTAGCATTAGTTACTGCAATCTGACATTATTATTATTATTATTACTTGCAGCACTGTTATGTCCAAGGGAAAAGGTTTTTTTTTTCTTTGACAATAGATATTAGGGGAAAATGTGGCTGACCATCTCATTGCCTCCCTGGATGCAGCACGCCAAGCCCGCTGGCAACAACTCACGGAAAGTCTGAACTTCACCCACTCAAGTAGGAAGGCCTGGAAGCTTCTTCATAGTCTGGGTGCCGGTAGCCAACCCCCTCCTGTCTCCCATCCTCCCGTATCTCCAAACTCAGTGGCCAGTCACCTAACTCAAGTTGGTCGTGCTAAGATCGACCCAGTCTGGAAAAGAGAAATTTTCCATGAGTGGTCATCCCACCTTCGTTTATCTTGTCCATCTCTCCCTTTACACTGTCTGAACTGGAAGACGCTTTGAAGAGGGTTAAACCAGGAACGGCTGCTGGCTATGATAACATCACCCCAGGACTCATTCTTAACTTGGGCCCTGCGGCAAAGAAGTGGCTCACTTCATTCCTGTCCCACATCTTGGAATCTGAAATTTGGCGTCGTGCAAAGATAATTGCAGTTTTGAAACCAAAGAAAGACCCAACACTGGCCGCCAGCTATAGACCAATTTCTCTCCTCTCTGTGTGTTACAAACTCCTTGAGAGGCTGCTTCTGTCACGTATTTCTCCTCTTACAGAGAAATTCCTATCACCCGCCCAAGCTGGTTTCCGCCCAGGAAGATCTACCTGCGAACAAGCCCTGGCCCTCTCAACTTACATTGAAAATGGATTCCAGAAGAATTTAAAGACGGGTGCTGTCTTTGTTGATCTCACAGCAGCCTATGACATGGTCTGGCACCTTGGTCTCCTAGTCAAGATCTCAAGACGCCTGCCTCCATGGGTGGCCAACACTATATCGTTTCTTCTCCAAAACAGAAGATTTCGGGTGCATCTGGGTGACAAGTCTAGCAGATGGAGACTTGTCTCAAGTGGCCTCCCCCAGGGCTCTGTTCTGGCTCCTACGCTATTTAATATTTACATCAATGACCTCCCAGAAACTTCTTCAAGGAAGTTCATCTACGTCGATGACATCTGCTGTGCAACTCAGGCATCCAAGTTCGACATCCTCGAGGAAACACTCACGAAAGACATGTCTCTGATATCTGATTACTGTAAAAAATGGCGACTAATCCCTAGCACTGCAAAAACGGTATCATCTGTTTTCCATCTACACCATGCTTCGGCCTCGCGTGAGCTTAATGTGCAGCTTGGCAATACGAGAATCCGGCATGAAGCCCCTATCTTGGCGTTACTCTCGATCGCACTCTGTCATTTCACAAACATCTCATAAAAACTGCAGCAAAGGTGGGCGCGAGGAATAACATCATTGCAAGACTGGCCAGCTCCTCATGGGGCGCGAGCGCTTCCACACTACGATCATCATTTCTGGCATTATGCTATTCCACTGCAGAATACTGTGCCCCAGGATGGTTCCGTAGCCCCCATGTCCACTTGGTCAATTCCAAATTATATTCCTCCATGAGGATAATTTCTGGAACCATCCGTTCCACCCCGGTTCCATGGCTGCCAGTTCTTAGCAACATCGCCCCGCCAGATAATCGTCAGGATGCGGCATCATCTAAGTTCATTTCCCACGTCTACGCTCCACCGGACCTGCCAATATACGCGGATATCTTCGCCCACCCTGTCCAACGCTTGACGTCTCGTCACCCAATCTGGTCCCCTACGCCTACACTGAACTTCTCTGTTCCAGACTCTTGGAAACAGAGTTGGCAGTCAGCTGAGGTAAAGAACAAACACCTCATCACAGACCCCTGCAAGCGTCAACCCGGCTTTGACCTAGCACATTATGATTGGGCCCTCCTCAATCGCTATCGAACAGGCCATGGCCGGTGCGCCGCTATGTTCCATCGCTGGGGAGCCAGAGATGATCCGAACTGCCCCTGCGGCTACAGTCAATGACCCACATAGTCAACGACTGCCACCTCTCCAGATTCAAAGGAGGTCTCGAAACTTTACATCAGGCTCAACCTGATGCTGTTGACTGGCTACGAAAGAAGGGCAAGCGCTAGAAGAAGAAGGGGAAAATGAACTCCGAAGACTGTCACTTAGCTGGTGTCGCACTTTAAAAAAAAAAGATAATTTATTTATTAATGACAAAGATAGGAAAAGAGAAAGAATCAGGCATCACTCTGGTACATGTACTGCCAGGGATTGAACTCAGGATCTCATGCTTGAGAGTCCAGTACTTTATCCACTGGACCACATGGTTCTCTATGCTTGTCCCCAGGGAGAAAGGATCCAGCCTCTGGGTGGTTTCCTCACAGCATTGCCACTCACCAGATCACAGTCACCCAGATCCAACTTCTCTAAGGAGGAGTTGATTTGTAGCATTGCAGCAAAAAACATCCCTCCTTCATTTTCAATCTTGTTTCCAGTCATTCTGAGATACTTTAGAGTCTTATTCTTCTGAAAAGGAAATGAACCAAAACGTGGGCTTTAGAAAATATTTTATTTATTTATTTTAATGAGATAAATAGATAAGTAGCAGGTCAGGAGTAGATAGCATAATTGTTATACAAAGAGACTCTCATGTCTGAGGCTCTAAAGGCCCGATTTCAATCTCCTGTACCACCATAACCCAAAGCAGAGCAGAACTGGGAACTCAGAGCCTTGGGCATGAAAGTCTTGAAAGTCTTTTTTTTTTTTCTTTCTTGAGCCATGCATGATGCTGTCTTCCCAGCCTAACTTGGATGTTTGTAAACTATAGAATTCTCTTGGGAGTTGGGCAGTAGCACAGCAGGTTAAGCGCAGGTGGTGCAAAGCGCAAGGACAGGCGTAAGGATCCCGCTTCGAGCCTCGGCTCCCCACATGCAGGGGAGTCACTTCACAGGTGGTGAAGCGGGTCTGCAGGTGTCTATCTTTCTCTCCTCCTTTCTGTCTTCCCCTCCTCTCTCTATTTCTCTCTGTCCTATCCAACAGTGACATCAATAATAACTACAACAAGGACAACAAAAGGGAATAAATAAATATTTAAAAAAAGAATTCTCTTTAGATGACATAAATTAGACTGTTAGCATCTTTTATGGAGAGAGAATAGGGTATATTGCACAAAAGTAACATTCAACTTCCCCAAACAGGTTTAATAGTTGTAGGAAGAAAAAGTTGAAAAGAAGGTCCAGGGAAGAGATGCCCAGAAAATGACCAACAAATAAAATAGGTTAAAGAAAATTACTGGGGCCAGTGGTGTCACACCTGATAAGTGCAAAGACCTGGCTCCAAGCCCCCACTCCCCACCTGCAGCCCTGCTTCATCACTCTCAAATCTTGTCCCCTGCAGGTGGGGGCTGGGGACTTGAACCTGGGTCCTTGTGAATTGTACCATGTGCACTCAACCAGGTGCACCATCACCCGGTCCCCCTCCCTCTCTCTTTTTGTCTGAAAAAAAGTTGGCTCAGCAGTGAAGCCCCAGTAATGATGACAAAATAACAAGTAGGTAGAGGGTTTCTCTAGGGGATGGACATATTTTAAAATCAGAAAGAATGATGATAATACAACTCTGGAAGTACTTTAAAAATGAAATGAACTGAGTACTTTAAAAGGTTAAAAATGGGGCCTGGTTAAGTGCTCACATTACAGTACGCAAGGACCGAGGTTCAAGCTCCTGGTCCCCACCATAGGGGAAAGCTTCATGAGTGGTGAAGCAGGGATGCAGGTATCTTTCTGTCTCTTTCCCTCTCTCTAGCTCCCCTTCCCTTCTCAATTTCTCTCTGTCTCTATCCAGTAATAAATACATTTTAAAAAATAAAGGTTAAAAAATTTTAAAAAGGTTAAAAAGTTTTTTATGTGAATATCTTAATAAAGCTACTTATTTATTTATTTATTAAGAGACAGAGAGAGAGAGAGAGACCACAGCGCTAAAGCTTCCTTTAATGCAGTGGGGGCTGGACTTGAACCTGGATCCCACACATGGCAAAGCAACGTACTATCCAAGTGAGCTATTTTGGCAGCCTAAACTCTTTATTTACTTTTGATATTTTATTTATTTATTTATTTATTTAATAGAGACAGAGAGAAATCAAGAAGAAGGGGGAGAGAGGGAGAGAGAGAGAGAAAGAGAGAGAAAAGAGAGACATTTGCAGCCCTGTTTCACCACTTGCAAAGCTTTCCCCCTACAGGTAGGGAGTAGGGGCTTGAACCCAGATCCTTGAGCATTGTAATATGTGTGCTCAACCAGGTGTGCCCCTGAAAGTGACTCATTTTAAAGATGGATTCAAAATTGTTCATATAATGTCCATATTTTAAGAAATTTTTGTATAACAAAAATGAGCCTTCTCCACAATAGTAAAATAAGTTCACATTTGTATTTATGCTGTTACTTCCCAGCTATTCAAAATTCAAATTCCTAATGAAAAATGTCAGAGACAAAAAAATGCTTACGTATAACGCCTTGGCAATCAGTTCTCCACCTTCTCGGCCAATCTCATTAAACATGAGATTTAAGTAAGTGAGATTGAGTTTTTTCTAGGAGAAGAAAAAAAAATAGTTGTTATATGTGCATTGTCAGACATCACTGACTTATATCTATTTGAGCTCCTTAATTTCTGTGAAAGTGCTTTCTATTTCAAAATATTTTATTTATCTAATATTGGATAGAAACAGAGAGAAATTGAGAATGGAGGAGATAGAGAGAAAAATAACAGAGAGACACCTGCAGCCCTGCATCACCATCCATGAAGCTTTCCCCCTGCAGTGAGGACTAGGAGTTTGAACCTGGGTCCTTGCACACTGTAATGTATGTGCTTAACCAGGTGCACTGCCAACCACTGAAAGTACCCTTCCCCCACTGAAAGTGCTTTCAAAGAAAGCTTTATAATTGATTCTAAAGGGCTCCAGCTGTTTTTTTTCTTCTTGAGGCCAGCCCTCCCTCCCTCCTATGATTCTCCTTTACTCTCTCACATTAATGACACACGCACACTACTACAAACCTACCATCTGTGTGTGTGTGTGGGAAGGGAGGGGTTACCCTACCCAGAAATTCTTTGCTACACCCAATTTTCATGCTGTTAGGAAAGAGTATCCAGTTCTACTGGCTAAGGATACACACACACACACACACACACACACACACACACATACCCACTTTAGACCTCAGTTTCAAGTCCAAGTTATCACCTATTTCTGGTCAATAGATTAGTAATCTGAGGTCCCTACAACCTCCTCCTCAGGTCCATTCATATGCTAAAGAGGCTCGGGAATTCTGAACACTGACTTACACTTGGTTGCTTACTAAAGGATGTGATAAAGAATACAGAGGAACAGGACAGGGTAGTGGCACACTAGGTAAAGCACACAATTACCATAAGCAGTGACCCAGGTTCAAACCTCCAGTCCCCACCTGCAGGGCGGGGAAGCTTCATGAGCAGTGAAGCAGGGTTACAGGTGTCTCCCTGTCTTTCTCTCTCTCCCTATCACTCCTTCCCAATTTCTTTCTGTCTATCCCAAACAGAAAGGAGGGCAGGGTAGACAGTATAATGGCTATGCAGAGAGATATATCCACAGGTTTCCAGTGCATTTCGTGTGTTGTAAATGTACTGAATCAAGGCCCTTGACTTTATTTATTTATTTATTTATTTATTTATTTATTTATTTATTTGTCTCCAGGATTATTGCTGGGATCTGGGGCCTGCACTATGAATACACTGTTCCTGGAAGCCTTTTTCTTTCCATTTTATAGGACAGAGAGAAATTGAGAGAGGAGGGGGAGATAGAGAGGGAGAGATAAAGATAGACACCTGCAGGCCTGCTTTGCCTCTTGTGAAGCATCCCCCCTACAGGTGGGGAGCCAGGGGCTTGAACTTGCAACCTTGGGTGGGTCATTGCTCTTCTCCTGTGTGCAGTTAACTGGGTGCGCCACCACCTGGCTCCTAAGGTCATTGGCATTTTGCAGAACTCATGGTTTATGTCTTTGCCATTAGACAAAATATTTTCACTGTGGACAGAAATTAGAGTATTTTTATGAAGCCCAGTAGGTAGCGCAGTGGATGAAGTGCTGGACTCTCAAGCATGAGGTTCTGAGTTCAATCCCTGACATCACATATGCCAAGGTGATGCTCTGGGTGGTGTTCACTCTCTCTTTTCCCTCCCTCATAAGCAAGTAAATGAATAAATATTTTAAATGAATGTTTTCATGGTAATTTGCAGTATTTCTCTTTTGTGATGACCGTGAGTAAATTGGTTAATACATAGTGATTTTTTATTATTTTTATTGCCACCAGGGTTATTGCTGGGCTCGGTGCCTGCATGATGAATCCATCACTCCTGGAAACCTTTTATTTATTTTCTTTCTTTTGATAGATACAATGAGAAATTGAGGGGGCAGTAGAGAGGGAGAAAGAGAGACACCTGCAGTACTGTTCCACTGCTTGTGAATTTCCCCCCTGCGGGTAAAGAGTTGGAAGCTTGAGCCTGAGGCTTTATGTGTGGTACTATGTGTGTCCTAGCAGGTGCACTTCTACTTTTGGATTTTTATTTATTTTTCTTCTTTTAAATTTTTATTAGTAATTTACAGTATTATAAGGTAATAGAAGTCTAATTCCATACCACTCCCACCACCAAAGTTCTGTGTTCACCTCAATAGTAACCACCATAGTTCTCCCATAGTTGTGGGTTAGTGATATATTGTCTTTTCTTTTTAAAGTTATTTATTTATTAAAGACTTTATTTATTTATTAATGAGAAAGATAGGAGGAGAGAGAGAACGAACCAGACATAACTCTGGTACATGTGCTGCTGGGGACTGAACTCAAGACCTCATGCTTGAGAGTCCAATGCTTTATCCATTGTGCCACCTCTCAGACCACAAGTTATTTATTCATTTACTTGATAGAAACAGGCAGAAACTGAAGGGGAAGGGAAGATAGGGAGAGAAACAGACACATGCAATATTGCTTCATCACTCGCAAAGCTTCCCCCCCCCCCACAGGTGGGGATGGAGGCTTGAACCTGTGTCCTTGTATACTCTTACATGTGTGCTCAACCAGGTGCCCTATTACCTGGCAGATATATATATATGTCTTTTTTCAAGTTCATGGATTTCTTCTTTTATGTCTTTTTTTTTCTTTTCCTATTTGATACAAGGAGAAACTGAGGGGGGGGAGACATATATATATATATATATATATATATATATATATATATATATATATATATATATATAGAGAGATAGTTGCAGACCTGCTTCACCACTTGTGAAGCGCCTACCTACAGGTGGGAGCAGAGGCTTGAATCTGGGTCCTTTTGCATAGTAATATATGCACTTAACCAGGTGCAGCACTGCCCAGTCCCCCAAGCTCATGTGTTTCAATTGACTGTGTTCCATTTGTGAATGAAATCCTCTCATAGTTGTCCTTCCTTTTCCCTCTTCCCTTTCAGATAAGAGAAACAATGCAGACTTCCTCAGGTGTTCTCCAGAATCTCTCCCCTCTCAGTGAGGGGTGCACTTTTTAAAAAAATTATTTCTTTATTGGGGAATTAATGTTTTACATTCAACAGTAAATACAATAGTTTTTTCATGCATAACATTCTCCAGTTTCCCATCTAACAATACAACCCCCACTATGTCATTTATCATCCTTCATGGACCTGTATTCTCCCACCCACCCACCCACCCACCCCAGAGTCTTTTACTTTGGTGCGATATGCCAAGTGGGGTGCACTTTTATTTATTTATTTATTTATTTATTTATTTTCACTCTATCCCCATGGATATCAAAACTTGAAGAGCATTTTAAATTCATGTCTAGAAGTCCAATGCGCTATCCATTGCACCACAGAGTCAGGTGATCATTTAAAATTCATTAGAAGCAATTTGAGCAGATAAGGTTAGGACTGGTAGTCAGAAAAATTTAAAGTCAACAATATCAAAGAGATTTAGAAAGGGATATATACTGCCTTAGGCATTTTATTTTCACTACAAATAACACACACACACACACACACACACACACACATACACACACACACACACTCCTCTGGGGCTACAGAAGGCTTTTTCCACCCCCTCTCTGGTTGACCACCTATCAAGGCCAAATGCAGCCATAATGCATCCTTTTTGCTATGTGTCCCCAAAGTGAGTCTACAACAAAAGGGTGACTTTGCAGCTGCAGTATGTTCCTCAGATCCTGCACACTCCAAGAACTAGCTTTTTTTTTTTTTTTTTTAACCTCCAGAGTTATCTCTGGGGCTCAATGTTCACACTATGAATCCTCTGCTCCTGGCAGTCATCCCCCCCCTTTTATTAAATAGAACAGAGAGAAATTGAGAGGAGGGGAAGGTAGAGAGGGGGAGAAAAAAGATAGACACCTATAGACCTGCTTCATGTGTCTCCCCTGCAGGTGGAGAGCAAAGGGCTTGAACCTGGATCCTTGCACTTAGTACTATATGTACTTAACCAAGTGAACCACTGCCCGGTTCTCCAAGGACTGGCTCTTAACAGGCTGCTGTGAGAGGACAAAGAGAAGGCTGGGAAATAGTTGACACTCTGCCATGCAAGTCCTTGATGGTGTCTTCACTCCTCTCTTTCCCACCATGCCCCCCACTTCTGGGCCCTTCACTTTTTAAAATTATATTTATTTATGTATTGGATAGAGACAGCCAGAAATTGAGAGGGAAGGGGGTAATAGAAAGGGAAAGAGACAGACACCTGCTTTACCACTTGCAAAGAGGGCGGGGAGGGGCAGAGGGAAAAGGGAAGGAAGAGGGAAGGGGGGGAGGTAGGGGAGGGGGAAGTGGCAGAGGGAAGAGGTGGGGGTAGGGAGAGCGGCTTTGCAGTGAGTGAAATACTACCTGCAGGAGTTTGGAAGCATAGTAGGCGCCCACGTCACTGATGCTGTTGTAGCGCATGTCCAGACCTGGAGGAGGCAGAAGGACCCTCAGTACAGACACCTTGAGCCATAGCCCGGAAGAGCAAGGGTAACAGCTCCTCAGGAGACTCACCCTGAAAGTTGAGGTTCTTCCTCAGAACTCTGCAGAGAAGCCAGAAGTCTTCCCCCGTCACTTTCTCCACCGGGATCAGGCGGTTGTTCCCAGGGATGTTCAGGGTGACTCTGTCCTCTCTGTCAAAATGCAAAACAGGGCCATTTTGAAATAGGAGCAAAGAACCAAGGCAAAAAAAAAGACAGGCATTTCTCCTAAAGTATAAGCAGTAAGATCATGGTTTGGATTTTTTAGGAGTGTAGACCAGAGTGTAGACCAAGGCCAGGTAATTGCTTTGTCATGACACACAACCTCCCCACCCCTGTCTTTTCATGTAGATTTATTTTCGAAAGAGGGAAGGAGAAGCAGCAGCAGAAGAGGAGGAAGGAGAAAAGAGGAGCTCAGCCCTGAGCCTGGGACTTCTGAGGCTTCAAGCATGCAAGTCTGATGTGCAGTTGCTGCTCTATGTCCTGAGCCCCCACACCATGGAACTTAAAACATATATTTTTTTAACAAAATATTTATTTGTGGGGAGTCGGGGGTAGCGCAGTGGGTAGCATGTGGCAGGAAGTGCAGGATCCCGGTTGAAGCCCCAGGCTCCCCGCCTTCTGGGGAGTCACAGGCAGTGAAGCAGATCTGCAAGTGTCTATCTTTCTCTCCCCCTCTCTGTTTTCCCCTCCTCTCTCCATTTCTCTCTGTCTTATCTAACAATGATGACAACAATAATAACTAGAACAACAATAAAAACAAGGGAAACAAAAGGGAAAATAAATAAAATTTAAAAAATTAATTTGTTTATTCCCTTTTTGTTGCCCTTGTTGTTGTAGTTATTATTATTGAAAATGATGTCATCGTTGTTGGCTAGGACACAGAGAATTGGAGAAAGGAGGGGAAGACAGAGGGGGAGAGAAAGATAGACACCTGCAGACCTGTTTCATCGCTTGTGAAGCAACCTCCCTGCAGGTGGGGTGCCGGGGGCTCAAACTGGGATCGCTGGTCCTTGCGCTTTGCGCCATCTGCACTTAACCAACTATGCTACCGCCCAACTCCCACATTTTAAAAAAGAATTTATTTATCTATATATGAGAAAGATAGGCAGAGAGAGAAAGAACCAAACATCATGTGCTGCCGGGGATTGAACTTGGGACCTCATGGTTGAAAACCCAGTGCTTTATCCACTGCACCACCCCCTGGACCACAAAACACACATTTTTGTGACAGCTTTGGCATTTCACTGATACAGTCCAAATAGACAACGAGAGGGAGAAAGGGACAGACACTGAAGCTTCCCACAGTGTGGTGGGGGCCGGGCTCAAACCTGGGTCACACCCATGACAAAGCCATTTACTATCCAGGTGAACTATCCTGCAAGTTCTCTACCTAGGTTTATTATTTTATTTCTATTTATTCATTCTTTTTTTGGTTTTTGGTTTTTGTTTTTTTCAGAGCATTGCTCAGCTCTGGCTGATGGTGATGCCATGGATTGAATTTAGGACCTGGGAGCCTCAGGCATGAGACTCACTTTTCATAACCATGATGCTGTCTCTTCTGCCCACACTATGTTTGTTTTTGATACCATTCTATTTGTCATCACTGTTCAAGGGGGAAAAAAGCCAATTGGGCTTACTGTTATGAGTCAGAAAATTATTTAAACCTATTTTTAGTAAGTAAACATAAATAACTAAATTTCTCAAGAGCAGAGGTGATATTTAGTACGTTAGACTATACTTGTAAGTACATATATGTATTTAATATTTTAATGTTCTTTTTGTTGTTATTATGGGGGCTTCACTGCCCCAGATGGACATCTTTAGAAAGAAATACTGAGAGACAGAGATAGAGAGGGAAAGACACCACAGCACTGAAACCCCTCCTCTAGAGTGGTGGGGGCTGGGCTGGAACCTGAGCCCTGCACTTGGCAAAGCAGGCACCTGCCCATGTAAGCTATCTTGCCAGCCCTAATATTCTTGCTTAGTTTTGCTTTCCTGTTGATGCCAGAGATCAAACCCAGGGGAAAGCAAGTGCTTCACTACTGAGCTACATCCTGACCCTACCACTTGCTCCACTGATGGTGCAAAATGTTGCTATACTACATAGTCACTCACAGACACACACACACACAGACACACACACACACACACACACACCACTTTAAAGACAGTGAAAGATGGCAGTGATTTGGGCCAGCCAAATATTACTCAGACAGTGTTCTGCTTTGCCATGTGCCATGGCACAGGCTCAAGCCTAGTCTCTGCTACATTGAAGAAGCTTTGGTGCCGTTTTTTTTTTTTTTTTTTTTTTAACTCTGTCTGCCTCTCTGTCTCTATCAAAAAAAAAAAAAAAGAAATAAAAGAAAGAAAGAAAGAAAGAAAGAAAGAAAGAAAGGAAATCAGTGTTCTGCATCAGTTAACTAGCTCTCAGGAGCTGGGGACAATAGGAGGCTCACACATGAAGACTGGTGATACAGTGCTCACCCCAGTGTCTCCATTGGGACCTGCTGACATGGCCATGCATCCACTTCACTGTCACCCAATCTGGTCCCCTACGCCTACACTGAACTTCTCTGTTCCAGTCTCTTGGAAACAGAGCTGGCAGTCAGCTGAGGTAAAGAACAAACACCTCATCACAGACCCCTGCAAGCGTCAACCCGGCTTTGACCTAGCACGTTATGATTGGGCCCTCCTCAATCGCTATCGAACAGGCCATGGCCAGTGTGCCGCTATGTTCCATCGCTGGGGAGCCAGAGACGACCCGAACTGCCCCTGTGGCTACAGACAGATTATGACCCACATAGTCAACGACTGCCACCTCTCCAGATTCAAAGGAGGTCTCAAAACTTTACATCAGGCTCAACCTGATGCTGTTGACTGGCTACGGAAGAAGGGCAAACGCTAGAAGAAGAACTGCATCAAAAAGGCATCCCAGGTCTGGGGTGACAGCATAATCGTTCTGCAAAAGGACTCTCCTGCCTGAGGCACCAACATCACAGATTTAACCCCCAGTACCACCATAAGCCAAGACTAAGTAGTGCTCTGGTAAACAAACAAGAAAAACAGACAATCATGTCCATTTTACAAACCATTTTCTTTCTTTCACTCCTTCCCTTCCTTTTTTAAAAATCAGAACATTGCTCAGCTCTGGCTTATGGCAGTGTGTTGGGTGGGGGAGGGGGTGTTGGGAGGTTGGGGGAGGGTTGAATCTGGGACTTTAGAGCCTCAGGCTTGAGAGCCTGTTTGAATAGCTATTATGCTATCTCACTTTCTCTCTCTCTCTCTCTCTCCCCTCCCTCCCTCCTTCCTTCTTTCCTTCCTTCTTTCCTTTCTGATAGAGATGGAGAGGCAGAGACAGTGAAAAGAGACCATAGCACCAAAGTTTCCCTCAATGTGGTGGTGGCCAGGCTTGAACTTGAGTCCCACACATGGCAAAGCAGTGCACTGTCCAAGTGAGGTATTTCACCAGCCCTGTTTCACCAAGCATTTTCAAATATCTCTTTTTATTTTTAAAAAATTTGTTTATTTATTATTGGATAGAGATGGAGAGAAATTGAGAGGGGGCAGATAGAGAGGGAGAGAGAGAGAGAGAGAGAGAAAGAGCGAGAGAGGGGCACCTGTAGCACTGATTCATCACCTTTGAAGCTTTTCCCTGCAGTGGGATCAGGGGCTTGAACCTGGGTCCTTGCACACTGTAATATGTATGCTTACCAGGCACACCACCACCTGGCCCTTTCAAATATCTCTAACTGCACTCAGCCTTCCAGGATATCTACACACACAAAGGTCAGAGATTATTGTTCCTGCTTACCCATTCTGGATTTTTTCATCTGCTTCTTGAAGTATGTGGAGTATATAAGAATTAACTCTCTTGGACTTTTTCAGACACAGGCTTTGATACTGTTCCTGGAGGATTCCGACAGGCTCCAGAACTTTTGAAAGGTAGATTCATTAGTGACAAGCATATTGCAATGATCTCAGTAGAATGCAGATGCCATTTGGAAAGAAGCAGCCACTAAGGATGGACAAGCCACTCATTTGGAAATAACACAAAAGGAGAACTGACCTCCATTATGCAATGATGTCCAAAGGAATTAAATACACACACACACACACACACACACACACACACACACACACACACACACACACACACACACTGGATAGAGACAGAGAGGGAGAGGGGGAGGCATAGGGAGAGGGAGGGAAAGTAAGGGAGAGGGGGGGAGAGAGAGATGTTATAGCACTGAAGCTTCCTTCAGTGCAGTAAGAGCTGGGTTTGAACCTGGGTTGCACACATGGCAACAGTGTGCTATCCAAGTGAGCTATTTGACAGCCCAGGAATTAAATATTCAATCCCAAATCAAGCAGCTTTATACACTGTGTTGCCCCGTTTCTGTTCTGTATATTTCACATAGGAGTGAGACCATCCGGCAGCTCTTTTACCTCCTTTCTAACTTTACGAAGCGCTAGCACCTCCAGTTCTAACCACAGTTCCAAAGGGCACAATATCATTTGTTTTGCTAGAAAAAAAATTGTTTTGAAGAGAAATTGAGAAGGGTGGTGGTGTTGGTGGGGGAGAGGGTAGAGACACCTGCAGACCTGCTTGAACACTGCTGCAGGTGGGCCCCAGATCTCATCCTTTTTTTAAATTGCTGGCAACACCCCAAACCTTCTAAAGGGCAGGCCCTGGTGCAGAACACCCCCCCCCACACACACACACACACACACTGAACAGCATCTGTGTGATTGTGGGCCCTGCACTTGCATCCTCTGAGCTGAACTGCCCTTCTGTGCTAAGATGAGATCTGCAAGCACCCCAAAGTGTGAACCCCAGAAGCAAGTGGGGTGGTGTGAGGCTCAGCTTCTGGTGACATGTGACAGAGGGGCGCACACAGTCTGTTACAGGGAGGTGGCACCAAGGGGCTAAGGGACAATGTCTGCAAGACTTACTTGACTTCCATGTCACACCACAAGCCCCCCTCCTCCCGAGGCCCCCATTCCCTCCGCGTCAGAGCACAGCAACAAACACGGCTTCTTCTCAGATATCGCACGTCGGGGTGCGTCTGCCATAGAACTCGGGTTCCCCTCCACTCCCATCCACACTTTGGGCGCCCTGAACCTCCCCCCCCCCCCCACGCACGGGCGCAGCCACAGAGGGAGATACATCCTCTCCCGGACCGGCTGGTGCGAACCGCGCAGCTCGGCCCTGGACAGGCAGGCGCCCCCGGACCCCACGCCTCTTACCGCCCTCTGAGCCCTGGGTGGACGTAGGCGCCAGCGTGGTGGTCTGCTCCTCCCGGCTCTGCATGCTAGTTGCCCTGCTGCCAGACAGAGGCGTTACCATGGCGATCGGGACCACGCGGCCGGCAGGGGGCGCTGTCCCGCCGGGCGCTTGCAGCAGGCGAGGCTCTCCAGTCCTAAACTCGTAGGGGTCCTGCGGCTGCTCGGGTGGGGGTGGGGGCTTCTTAGCCCCCCGTGGTGGTGGGGGAGCAGGCCGCCCCATATGCGGGAGCGGCACTCCGAGGGAGGGCGCCCCAGTTTCTTTACAGGGAAAATGCCCCTAGCTTCAAGGGGGTGCAACTTAGGGCCTGGTGGCCAGGACTATAAAGACGATTATGACACACGCCCCGCAAAAGGCGTGTCTTGCGGAGCGAAAAGGAGGACCAGGAGGGCTTCCCGGAGGAAGTGCCATCCTGACTGGTTGGAGAAAGGCTCCGAGCGTGGGAGGAGCGCAGGTGCTTGGGTGATGAGTGTAGGTGAGAGGGGCGTATGGCAGCGACGTCTTGGGGGACAGGGAGAAGGTGGTTGTTTTTCAGCATTGTACTGTTAGCAGATGAACTGAACAGTCTTTTCCTTTTAAATAGTTTACTATAGAGGGCCTGGAGGTGACACACCTGGTAGAGCGCGCACCTTGCCCTGTGTAAGGATCTGTGTTCAAGCCTCCACTCCCCACCTGCTGGAGGGAAGCTTCAGGGTGAAGCAGGGCTGCTGGTCTCTCTTTCCCTCCCCTTTTCCTTCTCCCTATCTCCCCTTTCTCTCTTAGTTTCTCTGTCAAAAAATAACATAAAATAAAATGACAAACAAGTTTATATGCATATATATGCACATTTCTTGAAGGTGGGGGAGGAACAGTGGATGGCTCACCTGCTGCTTTGCCATACACAGGTTCTAGCCTGGCCCTCAATACATTGAAAGAAGCTTCACTGCTGTGGTTTCTTTCACTCTCTGTCTCTATCTAGTGAGAAGGAAAAAGGGAGAGAGCAAGTGAGAGAGATGAGAAATAAGTGTGTGAGACATAGCGTAATGGTTATGCAAACTAATTCTCCTGCCTGAGCCTCCAAAGTCCCAGGTTCAGTCCCCCCCCCCAACCCCCACAACCACTGCACCACAGGTGAGCAGAACTCTGGTGTTTCTCTCTGCACCTTTTAAAAAATAAAATATTAAACAAGCAAACATTGAGAGTCCAGGGCTTTATCTACTGTGCCACCTCCTGGGCTGCAGCTTCTGCTGGTACTGGACTTTAAACCTAGGACCTCAGAGCCTCAGGCATAAAAGTCTTTTTGCAGAATGCTGATGCTGTCTCCCCATATATACGCTGTTTATAATTTTATATAAGCTGCAGCTTTGTCTCAGTCTCTGGCAGTGTCTGTGTAGAGTATACTATGTCCCACAGACAGCCCAATTTTAAGGCCCTAATCTTTTTTTTTTAATCTTTATTTTGTTTTTTTTGAATAGCTGCTTAAGTAAGATACTACTTTAAAAAAATTTATTTATTCCCTTTTTGCTGCCATTGTTTTTATTGTTGTAGTTATTATTGTTGTTGTTGGACAGGACAGAGAGAAGTGGAGAGAGGAGGGGGAGAGAGAGATAGATACCTGCAGACCTGCTTCACTGACTGTGAAGCAACTCCCCTGAAGGTGGGGAGCTGGGGGCTTGAACCAGGATCCTTATCCGGGTCCTTGCGCTTTGTGCCATGTGTGCTTAACCTGTTGCGCTACTGCCCAGCTCCCTAAGGCCCTAATCTTATCTGCCCATTATGTTATCAAACTTAAAACAGAAATGTGAACACGTGGTAGAAATTTGAGAGGCTGCACATTTGTTAACCCGAGGTGGGGGGGGCAGTGGTGGTTCATCTAGTAGAGTGCACATGTTACCATGCTTGAGGAGCTGGGTTCAAGCCTGCAGGAGGGGTGGGGTGGGGGAAACATCATGAGCATTGGAGCATTGTGGTTCCAGATCCCAAGTGACCAAGCCTTGGCCAGAGTAACTATAATTAGGAAAGTCTCCCCACAGACAGAGAACCCCAGAAGCAGCCTTGATCTAAGCTTAGGGGCTCCTTTTTATTGGGGCCTAATATACTACACCATAGAAAGCAAAGTTCAAAGCAAGTATGCTAAGTATAAACAATTCAAGGATAATAATATGCTTTTAAAAATATTTATTTATTCCCTTTTGTTGCCCTTTGTTGGGAAATTGTGAGGATGTGGTTGAGCTCAGCAGGGCTCACAAAGCACCCTGCATTCCTAATGCTATGGCCTATCTACAAAATCATTGTTTTGCCTGAAAGATCCCCACCCATTCCATTCCTTTGATCTATCTTCTTTCTACCCTCGAGACCCTCCCTGCCTGCAGGGTAATATTAATCCTACCAGTTAAAACCCTCACAACAGTTGCTAAGGAAGTTCCTACCTTTCCAGCTCCATTTTGCCTTTCTCTGCCCCTTTCCTACACATTTCCATTTATGACTTGCCACTTCTGGGTCTGTCTTTTAAAAGCTGTGGCTCTCTGATCAATAAAGACATTGCATTGTCTTGCCACATGTTTGGTTCCTGAGTGATCTCCCTTACATTGCTGAGTGAGTAGCAGCCCAGGCTGGCTCTGGTCGAGTTCTCTCCACCCCGTGGCAGAGGGGTCTCAGGAAAATAAGAAGAGGGAGAAAAAGAACCATAGTGCCTTCGTTAAACATGAGGCTGCAGAAAGCCAGCCTTCTGCACCCCAAAACAACCTTGATCCATACTTCCAGTGGGGGAGAAGTGATAGAAGGAAGAAGATAAGAAGGCTCTGAACTCCTGCTTATCAGCACTCAGAAAGAGAGGAGGAACAGGAGAAGGACATATGGAGGTTGTAATGTTGTCATGAGTGGCTTGGAGGGGAAGAGAGGATTGAATCAGGAAGAAAAATGGGGCAATATATATAAATGTGGACAGATAGTTGTAGAGATGATGGCAGGTCCATGTGGTGGCTTGCAGAAGGGTGACTGAAGATTTAGAACCCTGGTGGTGGAAATGAAGTGTATTTATATCCCTATTGGCATATAAATTTATAAATTAATATTAAATCACTAGTAAAATTATATATATATATATATACATAGTTATGTATATATATATATATATATATATATATATATATATATATATATATATATATATATCTCCACCTGGAATAGCGGAGCTGTGCAGGCACTGAGCCCCAGTGATCGTTCTAGTGGTGAAAAAATAAACCAAATAAACAATAATAATAAAAAAAACTGAATGATTTTCCCAGACATTAACATTACACAAAAAGGGCTAATTATGAGCATGTCCAAACCTTATCTCCTTGAAGTGACGCCACGCCAGCCCTTAGAAGTCATGCAGTGAAGGATTGTAATTAGGGCATTTGTCCACATTAGGGGAGTGGAGCAGTTCCTAGGCAAAATGTAGCCAGAGGAATCATTCACTCTTATTCCTTTTTAAAATCATTTTATTGGTGGGGGTTAGTGGTTTACAGTGCAGTTGTCATCCCCAGCCTAGGTCTTTTACTTTACTTTTTATATTTTATTTATTTATTTTATTGCCACCAGTGTTATTGCTGGAATTCAGAGCCTGCACGATGAATTCACCACTCCTGGCAGCCATTTTTCTTCTTCCTTCCTTCATTTTTTTCTATTTTATTGGATAAGATAGAATTTGGGAGAGGAACAGGAGTTAGAGAGGGAGACAGACAGACACCTGCAGACCTCCTTCACCTCGCTTGAAGTGGCCCCCATCCCCTGCAGATGGGAAGCAGGTGCTTGAACCTGTGTCCTTGTGCTTGGTAACATGTGTGCTTAACTGGTGTGTGCCATGGCCTGCCCCGCCCGTAGGTCCTTTTTGGCCATCATGCACCAGGGCCTGAAAATCACCCCCAGCCTCCTCCCTTCCCCTATTCCTCCAAAGTCCTTTGCTTTGGCGCAATATAGCACACCCAATCCAAGTTGCACTTTGTTTCCTTCCCTTTCTGTCCTTGTGTCTTAAGTTTCACCTATGAATGATTTCCACTTGTGATTATCCTTTCTTTTTTTTCAGATTTTTAAAATTCCCTTTTGTTGTCCTTATTGTTGTAGTTATTATTATTGTTGTTATTGATGTCATTGTTGTTGGATAGGACAGAGAGAAATAGAGAGAGGAGGGGAAGACAGAGAGAGGGAGAAAAAGACACCTGCAGACCTGCTTCACTGCTTGTGAAATGACTCCCCTGCAGGTGGGGAACCTGGGGCTCGAACCAAAATCTTTATGTTGATCCTTGCACTTTGCACCTGCTGTGCTACCACCCAAATCCCATTATCTTCCTTTTTTTTTTTTTTTAGCTAGAGCACTGCTCAGCTCTGGTTTATGGTGGGGGGGGGGGACTGAACGTGGGACTTTGAAGCCTCAGGCATGAAAGTCTCTTTATATAGCCCATATGCTATCTACCCTCACCCATTATCTTCCTTTTGGCTTATCTCACTTAACATGATTCCTTCAAGCTCCATCCAAGATGATGTGAAGAAGGTGAATTTATCATTCTTAATAGCTGAGTAGTATACCATTGTATATATATACCACAGCTTTCTTAGCCACTCATCTATTGTTGGGACACCTGAGTTGCTTCCAGGTTTTGGCTTTTACAAATTGTGCTGCTATGAACAGAGGTATGCACTAATCTTTTTGGATGGTGTGTTTTGTTTCTTAGGATATATCCCCAGGAAAGGAATTGCAGGGTCAAAGGTAGAACTATTTCTAGCCTTCTGAGGGTTCTCCAGACTGTTCTCCACAGGGGTTGGACCAATTTACACTCCCGCCAACAGTACAGGAGGGTTCCTTTGCCCCCACAACCTCTCCAGCGTTTGTTGTTGCTATTGTTTCTGATGCATGATATTCTTACAGGGTGAAATGGTTTCTCCATGTTGTCCTTATTTGCATTTCTCGAATAGTCAGTGACTTTGATAATTTTTTTTCCTTATGTCTGTTGGTCCTGTGGATCTCTTCTTTGGTGAATATTCTGTCCATATCCTCTCCCCCATTTTGGAGGGTTATTATTATTATTTTTATTGCTGAGTTTGGTGAACTCTTTGTATATTTTGGTTATCAATCTTTTGTCTGATATATGGCATAAAAAGATCTCCCATTCTGTAAGGGGTCTCTTTGGGTGGTGGTTCTTTGGCTGTGCAAAAGACTTTCACTGTGATATAGTCCCATTGGTTTATTATGGACTTGAGATATTGACTTTAAAACTTAGATCGAAAAGAGTTCTGCCAACATTTTCCTCTACATAAGTGGTGGTTTCTGGTTTCACATCCAAATCCTTGATCCATTTGGAGCTTTCTTTCTTTCTTTCCTTCTTTTTTGTCTCCAGGGTAGGCTCAGTGGCTCTGCATTATGAATTTTGTAGGCTGGATCTGCACTACAAATCCACTGCTCCTGGAGATTATTTTTTCCTTTTGTTGCCTTTGTTATTTATTGTTGTCGTTTTTACGATTGTTGTTACTGTTGTCACTGGTGTTGGATAAGACAGAAAGAAATCGAGAGAGGAAGGGAAGACAGAGAGGGGAAGAAAAAGATAGACACCTGCAGACCTGCTTCACCTCTCCTGAAGCTTCCCCCCCTTGCAGGTGGGGAGCCGGGCTCAAACCTGGATCCTTACTCTGGTCCCAGGGTTTCACAGGATGTGCGTTTAACCCGCCGTGCCACCGCCAAGCGCCCCCAATTGGAGTTTTCTTTTGTGTATGGTGATATGAAGTGGTTCAGTTTCATACTTATTTAGGAAACAAAGGGGTGGAGAGAGAGAGAGAGATAACATGAGAACCTGAGCATCAGTCTGATACATACCTTGCCAGAGATGGAACTAAGGATCTCAAGTTTGAGAGTCCAACACTTTATCCATTGCGCCATCTCCTAGGCCATTCAATTAAACTGACTTTTTTTTTCTTTCTTTTTTCTCTCCCGTAAGGAAACCAGATATGCGGGCCTATCATCTCTTCACTTTTCTTTCTTTTCTTCTCCCAGCACTTCAGACTCCGTGCAGTTTCTTCTCCCATCGCCATGTCCAAGGACGCGCACACCTTTGGCCATCCCTGCAGAACGCACCAGACGAACGACCCCAAGCTGGTCTCCGATAGGATCTTCTTCGTGGATGCCTCCAACCAGAGCCTGGCTGCCATTCCGCAAGAGCTCCTGGGCCTGGGGGAGGTGGAAGAGGTGCATCTGGAGAACAACCAGCTAGTGGAGCTGCCACCAGCCATCCAGCGCCTGAGCCGCGTCCGCATGCTCTACCTGGACAGGAACCACCTGCGCGGTTTGTGTCCGCAGCTCAGGAAGCTGCAGGGCCTGGAGGGCCTGGACCTGAGCCACAACCCGCTGCCAGCCAGCTCCTTGCGGGTGCTCAGCGGCTTGCGGGGCCTGCGGGAGCTGCGCCTGTATCACCTGGGCCTGCCTGAGCTGCCGGTCGCGCTCTGCAAGTCTCTGCACCACCTGGAGCTGCTGGGGCTGAGCGGCAACCGCCTGCAGGCTCTGCCCAAGGAGGTGGTCAACCTGACGCAGCTGCGGGAACTCTACCTGAAGCAGAACCTGCTGGAGGCCTTCCCCGCCGAGCTGTGCGGGCTGCTCACCTTGGAGGTGCTGGATCTGGACGACAACAAGCTGGCAGCCCTCCCGGAAGAGCTCGGCAACCTCCAGGAGCTCCGGAAGCTCTACGTGGCGGCCAACAGCCTGCCCGCCCTTCCGGACGCGCTGGGCCAGTGCTGCCACCTGTCGGTGCTGGACGTGTCCGACAACCGCCTGCGCTCGGTGCCCCGCAGCCTGGCGGCGCTGCCACAAGTAACCGAGCTGGGGCTCAGTGGGAACCTGCTGGAGAAGGTGCGGCGCTTCCTCTGCAAGTGGACCTGGCTGCACCTGCTCTACCTGCGCTCCACTGGCCTGCACGCACTGCCCCGCGCCTTCCACCACCTGGTCAACCTGCGCTTCCTGGATCTCCGCCAGAACTTCCTGGAACACTGTCCAGACCAGATCTCTGAGCTGAGGAACCTGGAGTTCCTGGCGCTGGATGACAACAGGCTGACCAAGGTACCAGTTCGCTGCCCCGCTGCCACTGGCCTCACCTACAAGGCCCTCACTGCTCTTATCTATCTATCTATCTATCTATCTATCTATCTATTTATTTTTATATGGGGGGAGAGAGAGAGAGAGAGAGAGAGAGAGAGAGAAAGAAAGAAAGAAAGAAAGAAAGAAAGAAAGAAAGAAAGAAATTGCTCAGTTTTGGTTTATGGGTGGTGCTGGGGATTGAATCTGGAAGCTCAGTGCTTCAGGCATGAGAGTCTTTTTGCAGAATCATTATGCTATCTGCATAGCCTGGCGCCTTTCTTGTTATAAACCCCAGGTCTAAATATCAGCAAATTTGGACTAAATGGGTGACAGCCCGAAGTCAGCAAATACATCCAATAAATGATCATTTATATTACTTCCTCTAAACAGTTGTTTTCTCTTTCCTTTCCTTCCTTTCCCCTTCCTTCCTTTTCCTTCCTTCCTTCCTTCCTTCCTTCCTTCCTTCCTTCTCCAACAGTGCTGCTCAGCGGCTTATGGTGGTGCAGGGGAAATTGAACCTAGGGCTCAGAACCTTGGGTATAAAAATCTTTGCATAAGGCATTATGCTGTCTCCTCAGCATCCTTATAAATAGTAAGCATGCATAGAACCTAATGTTTATTTAGAATATGTTTGTGTCATGCAATGGGTTGTTTGTCTCAAAACTTAGTGTCCAACTGACTCTCTGTTGTGAAAAATAAACATGGGGTGGGGATGGGTGGGGATGCACCTGGTTAAGTACACACATTACCATGTTCATGGAACCAGGTTCAAACCCCCACTCGCCACTTGTAGGGAGGACACTTCATAAGTGGTGAAGAAAATATGCAGATGTCTCTCTCCCTTTCTATCTCCCTTTCCTCTCTCAATTCCTTACTTTCTTATCTAATAAAATAGAAAGGGGGGGGGAGAAAAAGAAAAAAGAAATGACCACTGGGGGCAGTGGATTTGTAGTGCTGGCACTGAGCCCTGGCAATAACCCTTGTGGTAATAAATACATAAACAAACTGGGTGCTGGGAAATAACTCAGTGAACTAGAGCACAGGACTTGCATGCATGAGCATCCCTGCTGAGATCCCCAGCACCTCCATGTGCCAGAGTTGAGCAGTGTTTTCTCATCAATCAATCAATCAATCAATCAATCAATCAAGGAAGCAACCTTTAAAGTATAGCCTTGACTTAAAATTTACCTTTTTTTTTGCGAATGCTTCTAGTTACCTTCAGACTTTGGTTCACTTTCACAACTGAAGATACTTGGGCTCTCTGGAAACCAGTTTCTCTCATTTCCAGAAGAAATTCTTTCTTTAGAGTCTCTAGAGAAATTATATATTGGGCAAGACCAAGGAGCCAAGTTCACCAGCATACCTGAGCACATTAGGAAGCTGCAGGTAAGTCCATGGAGGCCCCGAAGTTGGCATTGAGGAGACAGGGGAACATGTGGAGTCACCTACACTAGACTTACAGCTCCAGACAAGCACATATGGCCTCCACCTGCCATAGTGAATGCCCCCAGATCCTTACCCAAAGAACATCTCAATGGGGCTGCTATTGAGTTCTTGAACATCTCAATGGGGCTGCTATTGAGTTCTTCATTTCTTTCTTTCTTTTTCATTTTTTTCTTTTACATTTCCCTTCTTTCTGCTGTGTAGCAGAAAGAAGGGAAATGTTTAATGGCAGAGGGTAATCCATCTTGCTTTCTGCTTAATTTTCTTTGCTTTTCAACATCTCATGTATCCTGTCTTCAATGAAAGCTTGGGGATTCACTCGTGCTTCTGGTTTTTCTTCTTTTTTAAAAAAATTCTTTATTGTTTTACATTCAACAGTAAGTACAATAGTTTGTACATGCATAACATTTCTCAGTTTTCCATATAACAATACAACCCCCACTAGGTCCTCTGTCATCCTTTTTGGACCTGTATTCTCCGCCCCTCCCCACCCAGAGTCTTTGACTTTGGTGCAACATGCCAATTCCAGTTCAGGTTCTACTTGTGTTTTCTCTACTGATATTGTTTTTTCAACTTCTGCCTGAGAGTGATATCATCCCATATTTATCCTTCTGTTTCTGACTTATTTTACTCAACATGATTTTTTCAAGGTCCATCCAAGATAGGCTGAAAATGGTGAACTCACCATTTTTAATAGCTGAGTAGTATTCCATTGTGTTTATAGACTACAACTTGCTCAGTCACTCATCTGTTGTTGGACACCTGGGTTGCTTCCAGATTTTGGCTATTACAAATTGTGCTGCCAAGAACATATGTGTACACAGATCTTTTTTGATGGGTGTGCTAGGTTCCTTAGGATATATCCCCAGGAGAAGAATTGCAGGATCATAGGGTAGGTCCATTTCTAGCCTTCTGAGAGTTCTCCAGACTGTTCTCCACAAAGGTTGGACCAGTTGACATTCCCATCAGCAGTGCAGGAGGGTTCCTTTGACCCGCAACCTCTCCAGCATTTGCTGCTGTTACCTTTTCTGATGTATGACATTCTCACAGGAGTGAAGTGATATCTCATTGTTGTCTTTATTTGCATTTCTCTGACAATCAGAGACTTGGAGCATTTTTTCATGTGTTTCTTGGCCTTTTGGATCTCTTCTGTGGTGAATATTCTGTCTATGTCCTCTCCCCATTTTTGGATGGGGTTATTTGTTTTCTTGTGGTTGAGTTTGTCAAGCTCTTTATATATTTTGGTTATTAGCCTCTTGTCTGATGTATGGCATGTAAAGATCTTCTCCCATTCTGTGAGAGAAGGTCTGTTGGTTTGTGTAGTGGTTTATTTTGCTGTGCAGAAGCCTTTTATTTGATTATTTTTTACTATTTATTTATTTTAAAAATTTCTTTATTGGGAAGTTAATTTTTTACAATTACCAGTAAATATAAAAGCTTGTACATACATACCATTTCTAAGTTTTCCATATAACAATACAACCCCCCACTAGGACCTCTGTCATCCTTCTTGGACCTGTATTCTTCCCTCAACCACTCACCCCAGAGTCTTTTACTTTGGTGTAATATGCCAATTCCAGTTCAGGTTCTACTTGTGTTTTTTCATCTGATCTTGCAGAAGCTTTTTAATTTGATGTAGTCCCATAGGTTTAGGCTTGCCTTAGTCTTCTTTATAATTGGATTCGTTTCATTGAAGATGTCTTTAAAATTTATGCGGAAAAGAGTTCTGCCAATAATTTCTTCTAAGTTTCTGATAGTTTCTGGTCTAACATCCAAGTCCTTGATCCATCTGGAATTTACTTTTGTATTTGGTGAAATATAGTGGTTCAGTTTCATTCTTCTGCATGTTTCAACCCATTGTTTCCAACACCATTTGTTGAAGAGACTTTGCTTTCCCCATTTAATAGTCTGGGCCCCTTTGTCAAAGGTTAGATGACCATAGGTGTGGGGGCTCACTTCTGGGCTGTCAATTCTATTCCACTGGTCAGTGTGTCTATTCATGTTCCAGTACCAAACATTTTTGATGACAATGGTCCTATAATACAGTTTGAGATCTGGGAGTGTGATGCCTCCGTTTCTGTTCTTTTTTCTCAAGGTTGTTTTGGCAATTCTAGGTCTTTTCTGGTTCCAGATAAACATTTGTAGCATTTGTTCTATTCTCCTAAAAAATGTGCTTGGGATTTTTATGGGGATAGCATTAAATTTGTAGATGGCTCTGGGTAGTATATTCATTTTGATGATGTTAATTCTTCCAACCCATGAACATGGAATATCTTTCCACTTCTTTGTGTCTTTTTCAATTTCCTTGAGTAGTGACTCATAATTTTCAGTATGCAAGTCTTTCACTTCTTTGGTTAGATTTATTCCTAGATATTTACTGTTTTTATTGCTATAGTAAAAGGAATTGATTTCTGAATTTAAATTTCTTCTAACTTAGTGCTTGCATAGAGGAATGCCACTGACTTTTGAATGTTGATTTTGTATCCTGACACCTTACAGTATTGCCTGATTATTTCCAAAAGCTTCTTGCCGGTTTCCTTAGGTTTTTCTGTGTATACTATCATGTCATCTGCTGTTGGGCTAGCGAAGAGAGAGAGAGAGAGAGAGAGAGAGAGAGAGAGAGAGAGAGGGAGAGAGAGAGATAGATGACCCAGGAACCAAGTTAATGGCGGCAAGGTGATTCAAGTCTTTATTCATCCGAGCACCCCAGAGTAAGGCGGTTGCACACCTGGTTAAGCCATGTGGTGCAAACTGCAATGGCCGGTGTTAGCGTCTCAGTCTGCCCATGTGCTCCTCCCAGGCTGGACCAGGGAAGAGGAAAGTCGGAAATGGTATTGGCTTGACAATACAATACATGGTTAGGAAAGGGGCAGAGAAAGGTAAAAGGGGCTGGGAAAGGTAGGGACTTCCTTAGCAACCGTTGCCATGGGTTTAACTGGTAGGATTAATAATATCCTGTGGGGAATTAGGGAGGAGACCTTAAGTCATTTGTAAGACAAAGCAGAAGATTGATATGTAGATAATAAAAGGGTGGGCCATAGTATCAAGGAATGCAGGGTGGAGCAGGGGGAGCTGGCTTAACATTTTAAGGAATGCTGGGCTCCTGGAGGCAGAAAAATGAAGGGTGCGTTGTGAGAGGGAGTCTGAAAACATGAGGCAAACCTTGGGGGTTCTTGTGTCCCTCCTCGCTCGACCTCTCAGTAGAGAGAGATGCCTACCCCTCAGGTCAAGTCCTGCCAAGCTCTACCGCATCCTCACAATTTCCCTACAATCTGCAAATAGGGAGAGTTTGACTTCTTCTCTTCCAATCTGTATCCCTTTAATTCCTTGCTCCTGCCTGATTGCTATGGCAAGAACTTCCAACACTATGTTGAATAGTAATGGTGATAGTGGGCAGCCCTGTCTAGTACCTGATCTGAGGGTAAATGCTTCCAGTTTTTCACCATTGAGTATGATGTTGGCTGTAGGTTTGCTATGTATAGACTCCACTATCTTCAGGAATTTTCCATCTATTCCCATTTTTTGTAGTGTTTTGATCATAAAGGGATGTTGTATTTTGTCAAAGGCTTTCTCTGCATCTGTTGCTATGACCATGTGGTTTTTGGTCTTGATTTTGTTGTTTTGGTGGATCACGTTGATTGATTTACATATAGTAAACCAATCTTGCATCCCTAGGATAAACCCCACTTGGTCATGATAAACAATCTTTATTTTTATTTAAAAAATTTTTTATATTTAATTTACTTCCTTTTTGTTGCTCTTGTTTTTATTGTTGTAGTTATTATTGTTGATGTCATCATTGTTGCATAGGACAGAGAGAAATGGAGAGAGGAGGGGAAGACAGAGAGGGGGAGAGAAAGAGAGACACCTGTAGACCTGCTTGACTGCCTGTGAAGCGACTCCTGTGAAGACAGTGGATTGAAACCGGGATCCTCATGCCGGTCCCTGTGCTTTGCACCATGCGTGCTTAACCCACTGCGCTATCGCCCAACTCCTGATAAACATTCTTTTGAATATACTGCTGTATCCTGTTGGCTAGAATTTTGTTAAATATTTTAGCATCTATGTTCATCAGAGATATTGATCTGTAGTTTTCTTTTTTGGTTGTGTCCCTGTCTGCATTTGTTATCAAAATGATGTTGACTTCATAGAAGCTGAAAGGGAGTATTCCAGTGACTTCAATTTTCTGGAGGACTTTTAAAAGTAGAGATATTAGTTCTTCTTTGAAGGTTTTGTAGAATTCATTTGTAAAACCATCTGATCCAGGACTTTTATTCTTGGGAAGGTTTTTGATAACTGTTTCAATTTCAATAGCTGTGATGGGCCTGTTTATGCTATCTAGTTCCTTTTTACTTAGTTTGGAAGTCCGTAGGTATCTAGGAAATTGTCCATTTCTTCCAGGTTCTCTAGCTTGGTGGCATAGAGTTGCTCATAGAAGTCTTGCATGATATGCTGAATTTCTGTGGTGTCTTTTGTGATATCATCTCCTCTTTTATTTACAATCTGATTTATTTGGGTCTTCTTTTTTTTTTTTTTTTTTGTGAGTCTGGCTACAGGTTTGTCGATTTTGTTCACTCTTTCAAAGAACCAACATTTACTTTCATTGTATGGTTTTCTGATTTTCAATGTTAAATTTATTTCTGCCCTAACTTTAGTTATTTTTGTCCTTCTGGTTGCTTTAAGGTTCCTTTGTTCTTCTAGGTCTTTAAGATGTTTAGTCAGGCTGCTTATTTGTGCTTTTTCTTGTTTCCTTTTTTTTAAAATTTTTTTTCTCTCTCTTTATTTTTATTGGGGAATTAATGTTTTACATTCAACAGTAAGTACAATAGTTTGTACATGCATAACATTCCCCAGTTTCCATATAACAATACAACCCCCACTAGGTCCTCTGAATCCTTCTTGGACCTGTATTCTCCCCACCCACCCCATCCCAGAGTCTTTTACTTTGGTGCGATACGCCAGTTACATTTCAGGTTCTACTTGTGTTTTCTTTTCTGATCATGTTTTTCAGCTTCTGCCTGAGAGTGATATCATCCCATATTCATCCTTCTGTTTCTGACTTATTTCACTCAACATGATTTTTTCAAGATCCATCCAAGATCGACTGAAAACGGTGAAGCCACCATTTTTAATAGCTGAGTAGTATTCCATTGTGTATATATACCACAACTTGCTCAGCCACTCATCTGTTGTTGGACACCTGGGTTGCTTCCAGGTTTTGGCTATTACAAATTGTGCTGCCAAGAACATATGTGTACACAGATCTTTTTGGATGGATGTGTTGGGTTTCTTAGGATATATCCCCAGGAGAGGAATTGCAGGGTCATAGGGTAGGTCCATTTCTAGCCTTCTGAGAGTTCTCCAGACTGTCCACAGAGGTTCTCCACAGAGGTTGGACCAATTGACATTCCCACCAGCAGTGTAGGAGGGTTCCTTTGACCTGCAACCTCTCCAGCATTTGCTGCTGCTGTTACTTTTTCTGATGTATGACATTCTCACAGGAGTGAAGTGGTATCTCATTGTTGTCTTGATTTGCATTTCTCTGACAATCAGAGACTTGGAGCATTGTTGTTAAAATTCGTAAGCTCTTGCTGGCCGAGTAGCTTCACAGCGGGTAACAGAGACGCGGAGACAACGGCTGGGCAGGGAAGCTGTATTTCTTTATTCAGGAACAACGATTCATAAACTAAGACAAACTAATCACCAAACAGAACTCTGCTGTCTCTTTGCGGCGGCACAAACACTCTCTCTTACTCTCGAACTCAGGAACCCTCTCCTGGGGTTCCTTGGGGCGGGGCCAAGCGGGCCCGCGAAATTAACTGGACTGATCCAATTCTCTTGGCGGGGGAGGGCTAGAACAAACCAATGTAAAGCATACGACAGAGCATTTTTGTGTTTCTCGGCTTTATGGATCTCTTCTGCGGTAAATATTCTGTCCATGTCCTCTCCCCATTTTTGGATGGGGTTATTTGTTGTCTTGTTGTTGAGTTTGTCAAGCTCTTTATATATGTTGGTTATTAAACTCTTATCTGATGTATGGCATGTAAAGATCTTCTCCCATTCTGTGAGGGGTCTCTTGGTTTGGGTAGTGGTTTCTTTTGCTGTGAAGAAGCTTTTTAATTTGATGTAGTCCCATAGGTTTAGGCTTGCCTTAGTCTTCTTTGTAATTGGATTCGTTTCATTGAAGATGTCTTTAAAATTTATGCGGAAAAGAGTTCTGCCAATATTTTCTTCTAAGTATCTGATAGTTTGTGGTCTAATATCCAAGTCCTTGATACACTTGGAATTTACTTTTGTATTTGGTGAAATACAGTGATTCAGTTTCATTCTTCTGCATGTTTCAACCCATTGTTTCCAACACCATTTGTTGAAGAGACTTTGCTTTCCCCATTTAATAGTCTGGGCCCCTTTGTCAAAGGTTAGATGACCATAGGTGTGGGGGCTCACTTCTGGGCTGTCAATTCTATTCCACTGGTCAGTGTGTCTATTCATGTTCCAGTACCAAACATTTTTGATGACAATGGTCCTATAATACAGTTTGAGATCTGGGAGTGTGATGCCTCCGTTTCTGTTCTTTTTTCTCAAGGATGTTTTGGCAATTCTAGGTCTTTTCTGGTTCCAGATAAACATTTGTAGCATTTGTTCTATTCTCCTAAAAAATGTTCTTGGGATCTTGATAAGGATAGCATTAAATCTGTAGATGGCTCTGGGTAGTATATTCATTTTGATGATGTTAATTCTTCCAACCCATGAACATGGAATATCTTTCCACTTCTTTGTATCTTTTTCAATTTCCTTGAGTAGTGACTCATAATTTTCAGTATGCAATTCTTTCACTTCTTTGGTTAGGTTTACTCCTAGATATTTTATTGTTTTTATTGCTAGGGTAAAAGGAATTGATTTCTGAATTTAAATTTCTTCTAACTTAGTGTTTGCATAGAGGAATGCCACTGACTTTTGAATGTTAATTTTGTAGCCTGACACCTTACTGTATTGCCTGATGATTTCCAAAAACTTCTTGCTGGATTTATTAGGTTTTTCTGTGTATACTATCATGTCATCTGCAAATAAGGAGAGTTTGACTTCTTCTCTTCCAATCTGTATGCCTTTAATTCCTTGCTCCTGCCTGATTGCTATGGCAAGAACTTCCAACACTATGTTGAATAGTAATGGTGATAGTGGGCAGCCCTGTCTAGTACCTGATCTGAGGGTAAATGCTTCCAGTTTTTCACCATTGAGTATGATGTTGGCTGTAGGTTTGCTATGTATAGACTCCACTATCTTCAGGAATTTTCCATCTATTCCATTTTTTGTAGTGTTTTGATCATAAAGGGATGTTGTATTTTGTCAAAGGCTTTCTCTGCATCTATTGCTATGACCATGTGGTTTTTGGTCTTGCTTTTGTTGCTGTGGTGGATCACATTGATTGATTTACGTATATTAAACCAACCTTGCATGCCTCGGATAAACCCCACTTGGTCATGGTGAACAATCTTTAATATACTGCTGTATCCGGTTGGCTAGAATTTTGTTCAGTATTTTAGCATCTATGTTCATCAGAGATATTAGTCTGTAGTTTTCTTTTTTGGTTGTGTCCCTGTCTGCTTTTGGTATCAGAGTGATGTTGGCTTCATAGAAGCTGGCAGGGAGTATTCTAATGTCTTCAATCTTTGGAAGACTTTTAAAAGTAGAGGTACTAGTTCTTCTTTGAAGGTTTTGTAGAATTCATTTGTAAAACCATCTGGTCCAGAACTTTTATTTTGGGGAGATTTTTGATAACTGTTTCAATTTCATTGGCTGTGATGGGCCTGTTCATGTTATCCACTTCCTCTTTACTTAGTTTTGGAAGATGGTAGGTATCTAGGAAATTGTCCATTTCTTCCAGGTTCTTTAGCTTGGTGGCATATAGTTGTTCATAGAAGCCTCGCATGATATGTTGAATTTCTGCGGTGTCTGTTGTGTTATCTCCTCTTTCATTTACTGTCCGATTTATTTGGGTCTTCTCCCTTTTTTGTTTTGTGAGTCTGGCTAAAGGTTTGTCAATTTTGTTCACTCTTTCTAAGGACCAACATTTATTTTTGTTGATCTTTGTATGGTTTTCTTATTCTCAATGTTATTTATTTCTGCCCTAACTTTAGTGATTTCTGTCCTTCTGGTTGCTTTAGGGTTCCTTTGTTCTTCTTATTCTAGGTCTTTAAGATGTGCATCAGGCTGTTTATTCGTGCTTTTTCTTGTTTCCTAATATGTGCTTGTATAGCTATGAACTTCCCTCTCAGTACTGCCTTAGCTGTGTCCCAAATATTTTGATAGCTTATGTCTTCATTTTCATTGAAGTCTCGAAACGTTTTGATTTCTTCCTTGATTTCCTCTTTGACCCAAAGGTTATTAAGAAGTGTACTGTTGAGCTTCCACATTTTGGGACTACTACTAATCTTTTGCTGATTGTTAAGTGTTAGTTTAATTCCACTGTGGTCTGAGAAGATGCTTGGGATGATTTCAATGCTCTTGAATTTGCTGATGCTGTCTTTGTGGCCTAACATATGGTCTTTCCTTGAGAATGACCCATGTGGATTTGAGTAAAATGTGTATTCCAGTTTCTTGGGATGTATGACTCTGAAAATGTCCAATAGTTCTAGTTTATCTATCTCTTCATTTAGCTCCCTCATGTCTTTATTGATTTTCTGCCTGGGTGATCTGTCAAGTTGAGAGAGTGGGGTGTTGAAGTCCCCTACTATGAGTAGTTGCTGTTAATATATTGCTGTAGCTCTTTCAGTAGACATTTGATGTATTTTGATGGCTTCTCATTGGGTGCATAGATGTTAATAATTGTTAAGTCCTCTTGATTGACTGATCCTCTGAGCATTCCTATCTTTTTTAATCTTATCTACTGTAAAGTCTGTCGTGTCAGATATGAGAATAGCTGTTCGTGCCCTTTTTTGTGGGCCATTGGCTTGTATGATAGTTTTCCATCCTTTCACTTTAAGTCTGTGTTTGTCTTGTTGAGTTAGGTGAGTTTCCTGTAGACAGCATATTGTTGGGTTGTGTTTTCTGATCCATCTTCCTACTGTGTGTCTTTTAATAGGTGAATTCAGGCCATTGACATTTATTGATATCAAAGATTGAAGATATTTTAACGCCATTCTTGTTGAGTTTTAGAGTGTTCTGATACATGTCCTATTTATGATGGTCTGACTGTTTATAGGAGACCTTTCAGAAGTTCTTTCAGGGCAGGCTTGGTGATAGTTGATTCCTTCAACTGTTGCTTGTCTGAGAAGGTTTTGATGCCTCCATCTAGTCTGAATGACAGTCTAGCAGGATATAGTATTCTTGGTTGAAAGCCTTTCTCATTGAGCACTTGATAGATATCTTGCCATTCTCTTCTGGCTTGTAGTGTTTGTGTGGAGAAGTCATCTGCTAATCTTATGGGTTTTCCTCTGTAGGTGACTCTGTTTTTCTCTTGCAGCCTTCAGAATCCTTTCTTTATCTTTATTCCTTTCCATTCTAAATATGATGTGTCTTGGTGTTTTTAAGTCTGGGTTAATTCTGTTTGGACCCTATGTGCTTCTTGAGTCTTTATGTCTTTGATGTTGTCTAGACTAGAGAAGTTTTCAGCTATTATGTCCTGAAGAATGCTTTCTTCCTCTCCCTCTCTTTCTTCCACTGGAAGCCAACAATGTATATATTCTTTCTTTTGAATTCATCCCATAGGTCTCTGTTGTTGTTTTCAGCATCTCTTAATCTCTTTTTGAGATCTCTTGCTTCTTTTTTAGTTGTCTCTAATTCGTCCTTGATCTTGCTAATTCTGTCTTCAGCCTCATTGATTCTATTCTCTCTCTCCTCTATTGTTTTCTGGAGTTCATCTATTTTGTTACCCTGTTCTGATACTGTTTTATCTTGTTCAGCTAGTTCTGTTTTTAGCTCAGCTATTTTAGCTTTCAGCTCTCTAGTAACCTTGAGATAATTAGTTTTTTCTTCTAGAGTCTCATTGGTTGTTTCTGCATTTCTGATGACAATTCTTTCAAACTCTTTATTCACTCCTGTGATTATTTCCTTAACTAGTGTTTGGATGTTGACCTTGTTATTTTGTGCTTCACCCTTCAGGGGGCTTTTAGCTGGACTGTTGTCCTGGTTCATTTCTTCAATATTTGTTCTTGTTGGATTAACCATTTTATATAGTATGTTATAAGATCCCCCTCTCTGTACTTTTCAAATTACTAATCACTCTTGCCTGGATTGACTTGTGTCTATGTAAGGTACTTAAATAGTTGACAGTTGTGGAAATTTACAGTTGTTTCAATATTATTTTAACCCCTGAGTTGGAGTTCTGTGGCTTAAAAGCCTTTTTTGTTCTTTTTCTTCCCTGTAGGCGATGGGAGCCTGAAGGCTTTTAAACTATAAGTAGGCTTCTTAGCTTAATCACTGACTCTGGTGATTTGGTGGATTCTTGAAGTCTTGAATCCTATGTTGTTGTGGTCCCAGATGATCTCCTTTGGCATTCCTAGTTGACCCAGGAGAGGAGAGACCTTTTCCTTTTTATTGTTTATATTGCCCTGATGGTTATCATGGGGGCTTTGTGCCTGTATGGTGAATCTACCACTCCCAGTGGCCTTTTTGTCTTTCAGTTTTATTTCTATTTTGATAGGACAGAGAGAAATTGAAAGAGGCTGGTTAGAGGAGCCAGGCAGTGGCTCACTTGGTTAAGCACACATAGTAGAAGTATGAGAACTGTCTTTCGGGTGTCTTTCTTTCTCCTTCTTTACCTCCCCATCCTCTCTAAATTTCTCTCTGTCCTATCCAATAAATTAAAAATAGTGGCTGCCAGGAGCAGTAGTTTCGTAGTGCCAGCACCAAGCCCCAGTGATAACACTGAAGGCAAAGAGAGAGAGAGAGAGGGAGAGAGAGAGGAGAGAGAAAAAGAGACGCCTACAGATCTACTTCACCACTTGTGAAGCTTTCCCTCCTGCAGGTAGGGCCTGGTAACTTGAACCCAGGCTCTTGTACATGTAACACGCATGTTCTCCTGAGTATGTCACCGCCCAGGCCCCCATTCTGGTTATTCTAGTGCATGTATAATGGGAGGATGACTGTGCTTGTGTTGTGTCACTTCAGAACCTTAAAGAGCTGTATTTGGAGCACAATTATCTGGAGTACCTACCTGCAACCTTGGGCTCAATGCCGAACCTGAAAATTCTTGATTGTCGCCACAATCTGCTTAGGCAGCTTCCAGATACCATTTGCCAAGCCCAAGGTGAGGAGTCACAGTCCATTCAGCCTTTACTTTACATGAGCTGAGTTACAGGCTGGTGAAATAGCTCACCATGTGGGTGAACCAGGTTCAAGCCCAGCTCCTATTATATTGGTGGAAGTCTCTGTATTGTGGTATCTTTCTCTCTCTCTCTCTCTCTCTCTCTGCCTGTATTTTCCTTCATCCCATTTTTTTATTTGTGATTAATACAAGACTGTAAGAGTGCATCACACCCACCACCAAAGTCTGTATCCCTACCTTCCCACCTCCCAAACATAACCACCAGAGTTTTCAAGAAGTCTTAGAAAAAGTTTTTGTTTTGTTTTGTGTTTTCATGTTCATGTGTATCAAATCTCTAGATTCCACAGATGAGTGAAAACATCTGGTAGCTGTCTCTCATCTCTCTTTAAAATTTTTTTTTATTTGTGACTAATAGGCTACAAGATCATAAGATCACAGTATATAGTTCCACAGCACACCCACTACCAGAATTCTGTGTCTCCACCCTCCCACATCCCAAAAATAATCACCAAAGTTATCACAGGTCTTAGAAACAGTTTACTTGCTTTTTTCCCCAAGATATCAGATCTCTAGATTCCACATATGAGTTGCCTTTCGTCTCTTTACTTATTTTGCTGTGGGCAAGGTGGTGGTGCACCTGGTTAAGTACTACAGTGCACAATGGTCCAGGATTAAGCCCCTGGTCCCCTCTGTCCCCCTAGGGGGAAAGCTTCATGAGTGGTGAAGTAGAGCTGCAGGTGTCACTCTGTTTCTCTTCCTCTCTTTTACCCTCTCCACTTTCAATTTTCTCTGTCTTTATCCAATAATAAATGAAAATTAAAAAGAGACCTTTACTACTTATTTTGCTAAGTATATTATCCTCCAGTTCCATCCATTTTGCTCCAAAGGACACAACATCACCTTTTTGATGGCAGAATAGTATTCCATGGAATATATATTCCATAACTTCTTTAGCCCATCATTTGTTGCTGGGCATTTAGTTAGCTTTCACTTTACATTGACAGTAGGTTTTTGAGAATTGCAACTTTTAAGTGAAAGCATAACTGTTGAAACTAATTTTTTACCACTAGCTAGTTGGTAGAAACAAAAGCTAAGTTCTAGGCTGATAAAATAGCTCAGTTGCATAGTTCACTTCTTAGCCATGTGTGCAACCAATTTTTGAGCCAATAATCAACTGCAGATTCAATTTTTTTTAATCATTATTATATAGTCTGGGAGGTGTTGTAGTAGATAAAACATTGGATCCTCAACCATGAGATCCCGGAGTTCAGCCCCTGGCAGCACATGTACCAGAGTGATGTCTGGTTCTTTCTCTCTCTCTTCCTATCTTTCTCATGAATAAATAAATAAGTTCTTTTAAAAAATCATTATTGGATAGAGACAGAGTTGAGAAGGGAGGGAGAGACAGAGAGGGAAAGAGACAGACACCTGCAGTTCAGCTTCACCACTCGTGAAGCTTTTCTCCCACTGCAGGTGGGGACCAGAGTCTTGAACCTGGTTCTTCGTACACCACAATGTGTGTGCTTAACCAGGTGCACCATCACCTGACCTGAGCCTAGTCCCCACTGCATTGGAAAAAATTTGGTGCTATGGTCTCTTTTACTCTCTCTCTCTCTGCCTTTAACTTAAAAAAGAAAGAGAAGGAGGAGGAGGAAGAAGAGGAGAAAAGAACTAAGTTCCTTTCGAGTATTTCTGGCCAGGAAAACAGCGAACTTCTAAATAAATACCCAAGACAATTCTAATATTAAGGAAGAATTTATATTATTCACTTGCTCCCCAACTCACTTCTTCCAGCTCCAGGTCATAGGTGATGAGAGTCTAACCCTGCAGCTTAAGATTCACCCTGCAGAGGACACCCTTCCACCACAGGACACACCCCTAAACCCACTCAGGCTCGAATGAACTAGCTGAGCTGATCCACACAGATATGGGGGAGGTTAACTCACAAACTAAGAACAGTGTCTCTACCCTGAGTAGAATTTTGTTGTATTTATTTATTTATTATTTTTAGTTGATAGGACAAAGAGAAACTGAGAGAGAAAGGAAGACAGAGAGAGATTTGACATCAACCCTATTTCTTTAAAAATTAATTTATTTATTTAAAAAAGGAGACATTCACAAAACCACAGGATAAGAGGGGTAGAACTCCACACAGTTCCCACCACCAGATCTCCGTATCCCCTCCCCTCCCCTGATAGCTTTCCCATTCTTTAACCCTCTGGGAGTATAGACCCAAGGTCATTGTGGGATGCAGAAGGTGGAAGGTCTGGCTTCTGTAATTGCTTCCCGGCTGAACATGGGTGTTGACTGGTCGATCCATACTCCCAGTCTGCCTCTCTCTTTCCCTAGTAGGGTGGGTCTCCGGGATAGCGGAGCTCCAGGACACATTGGTGGGGTTGTCTGTCCAAGGAAGTATGGTCGACATCATGCTGGCCTCTGGAACCTGGTGGCTGAAAAGAGAGTTAACATACAAAGCCAAACAAATTGTTGAACAGTTATGGACCTAAAGGCTGGAATAGTGCAGATAAAGTGTTGGGGGGTACTCACTGCAGACTACTGGACATCAGCCCTACTTTACCACTCAAAAAGCTTTCCCCCAGCAGGTGGGAACATGGTCCTTTCACATGGTAACATATACTCAAACAATTGTGTTACCACCTGGCCCAGGTAGATTTTTTTTTTCGTCTCATTAGCACCATAATGTAAGTGTGCAGGCTGCAGCCTAGTCGACTCTGAGGCCAGCATGTCCTGGGATGAAAGCTTTCTTGCTTTATTCAACACAGATCTCAATATTTAGGGAGCCTTGCCCTGCCAACCTCTGGCCAGAGCCCATGAATGGATGGGAGTGAAAGGCAGGCTGATAAGGCTGGGAGCTACAGACAAACAGTGCTAGGGGCCAGGTGGTGGTGCACCCAGTTAAGTGCATATAGTACTAAGCACAAGGATTTGAGTTTAAGCCCCTGGCTCCCCATCTGCAACTGGGAAGCTTTATGAGCACTGAAGCAGGTATGCAGGTATTTCTCTATCTCTCTCCCTCTTCTGTCTTCCCCATCTCTCTCAATTTCTCTCTGTCCTATCCAAGAAAATGGAAAAAAATGGCCTCCAGGAACAGTGGGTTTGCAGTGCTGGCACTGACCCCCAGCGATAACCCTAGAGGCAAAAAAGAAAGATAGTTATTACTGGGAATTGACTAAATAACAGTAACTACTAAGAAAGCTAGCATTCAGCCTTATGTTCACTATACCACTACCATTAACCTATGAAAGACCTTCCAGAGCTCTGTAGTAAATTTGTACCAGGCTACTAAGTCACTTTTAAAAAGGAAACATGCACCCCATAAAGAATTTTGGTCCATATCCCCAGAAGGGGAGAAACATTAGAGGAAGATGACCAGAGGGCTCTGAACTTCAACTTCATCAGGAATCAGAGAAAGAAGAGGGAAAAAAGGAAGGACATTCGGAGATAGTAACAGGTATAGGTGTGACTTAGAAAGAAAGTGAAGGCAGGAGCATAGAAAAAAGGGAAAAAATATAAAAATATAGGTAGTTATAGGAATAATAGTCGGGAGTCGGGTGGTAGCACAGTGGGTTAAGCGCAGGTGGCACAAAGCACAAGGACTGGCGTAAAGATCTCAGTTCAAGCCCCCTGCTCCCCACCTGCAGGGGAGTCGTTTCACAAACAGTGAAGCAGGTCTGCAGGTGACTGTCTCTCTTTCCCTCTCTTTGTCTTCCCCTCCTCTCTCCATTTCTCTCTGTCCTATCCAACAATGACAACATCAATAACTACAACAATAAAACAGGGGGAACAAAATGGAATAAATAAATAAATAAAATTTTAAAAAAGAAATAATAGTCAACCTTGGGACCTTGGGAGAAGAAATGCAATTTCAAATGGAGGGAGTGGGGACATGGAACTCTGGTGGTGGGAAAAGTAGAATTATACCCTCATCTCATAATTTTGTAAATCAATATTAAATCACTAATAAAACAACAAAATAAACAAAGAAAAATAACTGGGGCTGGGCAGTGGCATACCTGGTTGAGTGCACATGTTACTGTGCACAAGGACCCAGGTTCAAGTCCCTGGCCCCATCTATAGTGGGGAAGCTTCATGAGCGCTGAAGCACTACTCCAGGTCTCTCTTTCTCTCCATCTGTCTCTCCCTTCCCTTTCAATTTCTCTGTCTGTCCAAAATAAATAAATAAATACATAAATCAAATTTAAATAACAATATAATAAAAAGGAAAAGACATTGACCCAGAGTAGTGTAATCAATTCAGGGGAATTCTAGGAATGAAACTGGCATGAAATTTCATAGATGACTCATATTTAAACACCCAAACATTTCCAGCTGCTCTGAACCATTCTTTATTTGTGTGTTTGTCAACCCAACTGTATGATTACTATTACTGCTATTATTATTATTACCTGGCTTATTCCTGGGGCTCATTGCCTCTATGACTCCACCATTCCTGGCAGCTTTCTTTCTTTATTGATTTCTTGTTTTTGATAGAGGGTGTGAGAGAGATCATGAGGGAGAGAGTGTCAAAGAGAGAGATATCTGCAACACTGCTCTACTGCTCCAATGCTCTTGAAGCTTCTCTCCTGCAGGAGAGGACTAGGTAATTGAACGTGTGTACTCTAATGAATGAACTGCTACCTAACCCCCCAAGTATTCTTTCTTTAAGATTTATTTATGTATTAATGAGGAAGATAGATAGATAGATAGATAGATAGATAGATAGATAGATAGGGAGAACCAGAGCACCACTGTGGCATATGTGTTGCTGGGAATTGAGCTCAGGACCTCATGTATGAGAGTCCAAAGCTTTATCCACTGTACCATCTCCCAGGCCACACTCCCTGCCCCCAACTATTCTTGAAAGTTTTGCTGTATTCCAAACTTTTGCTGAGAGGGATTAGATCAAAGGT